>NC_091821.1:375752197-376004697 GCF_038994185.2 Dermacentor albipictus
TCACGTTGCGATAAATGTACGCACCGACAGCTCTCTCTACGTCCAAAACAAAGAAACAAACAGCGAGAAAAAAAAAACACACTCTCCTGAGCCGCATTTGTGTTTCCCTGTCCGTTATTTTCATACGAGCGTAATCAGGCACTATCTAAATCACGCATATCCCATGCACACTTATGCGTAGGCTGATGCCCAAACCCGAATTTAAGCACGGACGTATGCGTGTCGAAAACAAATCGTCGTTATGGACAGGTGACTGCGCGCAACGTACACCACGTGGCACGCGGGAAGACCGAAAGGCATTCAAGTTAGGAGTGAACAGAAGGCATCGTCACTCCTTACGTTTTTTACGCCTAACGAGAGAGCCTCGTCCCATTTCTGTCAAAACTATCGGCATTGGTCTCGCCTGTTGTTATCTCTGCGGCAAGGTATCCGTCACCTTACGCCTTCAGCTTCTTCCGCTTCAGGACATTGAGACGCAGTCAAGACAGCATGCGTGGACTGATGGACCCGTCCGTGGATCTCACATTTGGGAGATGCCCAGAGAGAGAGAGAGGGAGAGAGAAAACATTTATTTATCATGAGTTTGGGCGACTTTCTCGCAGGGTGGAGCGCTTAGTTCAGGGCCCCATTCGGTTTCTGGTAACGACATTGTTGGGCAAGCTTCCTTTCTTTGCTAGAATAATGCAGGCTCGGTTGTCGATGCCATTCATGCAGAATCTATCAACGTTTTGTCAAAGCCATGTTCACTCTGCTGAAAAACACATTGTTTCACCTCAGTGGGCAGCTAAGGTAAGGCAGATACTGCAAGCTGTTCCACCGACAGAGACACACAGCGCAAAACGCGGAACCGTACGCAGCTTAGTCACGCATTTTTTATTTTATTTTATGATTTTTTTTGCGTTGGGTAACTCATCAAGAAATATACGAAAATCTCGGTCGGGCAGTTCTGGCAGGACCTTGTCGGGCTATACTTTTGCGCACGCTCCTGCCACTTACCATTAATTTCTGACGCCACGTGTTTGAAAAGGTAAGTGCAGAGTACGCGGAAAAGCGTCTATTAAGCTAGCCGTTCCGCTGGGTGTCCGACACGGACTCACCCTCCCTCTACCCCCCCCCCCCCCCACCCACGTTCCACCTTACTTAAAGGTATGCACTTAAAATATTCATCAGCATTTCCACTCTATGAAGAAGGACGAGCAGCGAAGCTGTGGCATGTTTTACCATAATGGCCACATTATGCAAATAAGGGTATATTATTATTATTAGTAGTATTATTATTATTATTGAAGGAGACAGACAATGAATACATCTTTTGATTGTGGAGTGATTTGTTCTCATTATTTTATGAAGTAGTGACGTGAGCAAGTACCGCTGCATGGCAGACGGAAATTGCACAATATTTGAAACTTCACTGTGAACTACGCAATCCTTAAAGGTAGATGAAACTCGGCGTAATATTAGAGTCGCTTAGCGGCTAATTGCAGTGTAAATTGTTTCGTGATTGTTTTAATAAAACAAGAGTTACAGCCGTTTTCTGTAACCATACCCCCTCCGTAGACAGCCATCTACCGACGCCAGACGGGAATTGTGTGACGTTTACCACTTCACTGTGGACTACCTAGTGAAGACAAGCAGGTGAAACTCGTCGTAACGATAGAGTCGTCTTAGCGCTCAATCTCACTACATTTTTGTTTTTCCAAGATACCTACACTGGATTGAGAGTTACAGAGCATTCGCGACAAACTAACTGGAGGCGAACTCGTGTTGACGTGACGAGTAAACGGACGGACATCGACCACCGCCGGGGGGCCATACAGCGTCATGTATACAGCATATACAGCATCCCGTTCCTGCATGCATTCGGCATGCAGGAACAAACGTGCGCTGACTCGTCCTTGCGTACTGCACTGTACTCGCACTTCATCCCCTCTCGCCGGCCATCGCATCCCCTAACGCTAGCTGTGGCCTCTGCATAGAGAACAGCGCATGGCCTAGGGCAGCGAGATACTCCGGCAAACTAATGAATCTCGTCCTCGCTCCCCCCGGGCGGCTCCCTAGTGTGGAATGTACAGGAGCTAATTAGGAGCACCTTATTTCTCGGGCGCGTGATCAGTCTTGCTGGCGGCGCGACTGGTGCTGCAGCGCACTCGCTGCGAGCACGCGCGATGACCACTGTGCGCGAGCTCTCCTTTCGCCCAATTTGCAGCCGGTGAGGTGCTATTTCCGCTCAGCCACGGGCCGCCAAGCACCGCTCGTGGAACGAGGCATGGCCACCATAGATAGACGGGAACGAACAGCGCAAAGAAAGGCATCAAACGTCAGGAAGACAAACAAGCACGGGCACACGCGTACAAGTAATCTTAACTGGGCAGCATCGGCGATGCAGAGATAGTCAGTGCTTTGCTTGCCTTTCTATGCTTAGCCCGGTGCTCGTTGCACGAATGAGCGAACTGGTCAACTTTTTAACGCACTTGTGTCCCACTGAAGAGCGCCGCCGGACTAGAGTGTGCGAAACGTTCCCACACAGCCGATGAGGGGAATTAGGGCCTACAACAGAGGCACACACTGGAAGAGGAGACGAAGACGGATCACTGCTTACAGCTGTTTAATAGCAGGGAGAGTATTTTACATGTAAACGTCGTGTCACGCATGCGCGCAAAAAAAGGTATCAAGGCTATCACAGGATGACGCATGCATGTACATCAAAGATGGGTGAACAAGAATTGAAGTCTTAAGGCGTGTAGTGCAACTGGCGGCTCACGTCAGTCTTGAAGAGGTATTACCGCTCTCGCCCTGAATACGTGTCCCCGAAAAACGACCCTTACAAACCCATACGGAAAGGGGGCTATTAAATAGGCCCCCTTGTTCCCTTTCTGCTTACTTTTCGTGCATGTTCCATAAGCTGGGCAAGAGCGGTAACACCTCTTCGAGTCTTGCACCAAAAGCACATTTCATCAAAAAGAACAGATAATGTTGCATACGCGAGCCTTAAATTGCTCAACACACCTCAGAATACGAATTCTTGTGGGCCCGTCTTAGGTTTACATATCGTACGTGCGTCATCCTGTGATATATCTGTTTACTTTTTGTGTGCGTGTGGGACAAGTTGGTTGTATATGAAATACTATTCCTGCTATTGAACGGTTGTAAGTTAATTCCGAGCATCTATGCAAGACCAGATGGCTTAACAGTTACTTCACCTCACAGACACACTTTGGGGTTCCTGGCCGCGGTTCTCTTGCACAACTGTGCGGTACCCGACATAGTGAAAACCGAGGCAGCACGGGGCAGCAGGCTATGTTACGTTTGCGCGGACGTGAGCTCCAACATAAAGGCGCGTTCAAATGCGCGCATATGAGTTGTTTCTATTGTCCTCCAGAAAAATTAAAGCGAATTCATGCGACGATATTCATGACCTGAGGTGCGATGGGAACGCGGTGCGAAAACGATTTGCATTAGGTTATATAAGCACCCGGATACATGACGACCTCTTACGCAATGGACGAGAACAATTAGCCCACAGCTCACGCGGCCCCTTTTTCCCTCGGTTCGTATACGCACGAACGTACTCCGATTAATTGCCTCGGATTATTAGAAGGCTAGCCCGCCAGAGATATTCTCGCGTTAATCGTATTGCCAGCGCTTGCACCACAGTCGAGCGTGACGCCGCGAAATATGAGAGAGGTCGCCGGGCGGGTTAGCGCTGCGCCTTTTCCTTCGTTTATTGGCGGAAGCCGAACTTCCGCGCCGAGTTGAGCAGTGGGCATACTGGACTCATTATCACCGATTGATCAACAGTGCGTGGTGCTGGCTTACGGTAATTCTTATTCTCGGTTTATCGGCTCTATCTTATTTGGCTTCGGTGGCACTTGGTAATTTAAATTGTGCGGCAGTGCAAGCGATCGTTGTATCGAACACTGGACGTGTGAACTCATCGGCTCATTTGACTTATTCAATGATTTAATAATGGGCCGATTTATTGAAGGAGCGACTGAGTGAGGGAGTGATTCCGGCCGGATCGACTCTGTGCCGGTTGAGTTGAAGAAATTTATACGAAATTAGGATAAACGAGTGTTATACATATGCCGAGAATTCAGAAGATTTGGGAACTAGTGCGTAGACCGCTTTATCGGCGAGGAGCAATGTACTCTTAAACCAACGCGCCGCGCCGCTCTCCTCCTCGCAGTGGAATGTGCGGATTCCGTTTCCTCCCAGCGGCAGCTAGGAAAGGGAGCCGTTTAATTGGGAGTTACTGTGATTTTAACAAGTTCTGTCTGTGCTTGCTGCGATGTCAGATGACTCAAGGTCGACGGGCGACCACTCTGCTGTATTAGGCTGCAAAAATAACTTTCGGAAGCAAGCGTGAAGCGCATCTTCTGCCGCGGTGACTTCGCGGACACCACCCGTTTCGATGGCATAGAATGATACGCTTTGTATTGCCAACATGAACAGAAAGGACTTGATACCATCACGTGTATGTTCGGAAATTTTCGTTCCCAGGGAGCGCTCAGCGACGAACTCGAAACTCGGAACCCATGATCGAACTGGAGTGTGAAAGAAAGGTGCGTATTTCTTCGTACACGCTCATGAAACTTATTCTGTTCAAACGTGTTTTAAGATTAACATGCTTGGCAAGCAACGCTCTGGCGGAAGTTGACCGAGGACGTATTATGAAAACAGTACGGGCTGACTAAAAGTAATGAAGATGTGTTCTTTTCCATTCTCTAATCAAAGCATGCCTACCGTGTGCCGGCCGGAACCTATAGTTCACATGGGCTCTCCCGTGCTTCTGAATCTCGCCGGCAAGCTGTCAACGCCACTCATCGCACGCTGTGTTACTGCAGAAAATGAGGTTGCTGTTGCAAAGAGTAGTTGTTCGTTTTTCAGCTCTCTCGAATAGGCAAGGTGCCCTTGCAGGCACAGGCACCATTCGAGACCTAAGAGTGCGCATAATCTTTCAACGCGTCGTGTGCGTCTGCTTGACCATGGCATATTCGCGGCCAGCGACACAAGCTCATTTTATCCTCGTTAACAGCCCTTTCTTCTCGAGCTATTGCACATTTTTTTTATTTTGTAAAGCTTGCTGCCGGGGTGCCAGATAAACAATGTTTAGAAAGTCGTACCGCAAAAATTTTAGGAGCACGAAAGCTAGCAAAATGTGTTTCCTCGTAGCTTCGCAGTTACCTGGATTGGGATGTATGCTGGTGCGGCACACCACATTATGCATGAAGACGCCTCTAATTGTTGTTTTGCTGAGTGATACCTTAAAAGAGTTCAAGGCTAGACATACAATAATAACACGTTAGATGTATAGGTTATGTATCGGTAATGTTCACACTTGACTCGCCACGTATTTCGATCGTGGGCAAAGCTGCGGGAGTGATTCTAGGTCTGTGGCCTTTCGATATTGCGTCTATATCGAAGCTTAAAGCTTAGCCACCACACGTTAAGAAGTTTCCTAATCCAAACAACTTGTTGACTCGCCCCTTGCCACCCGCCGTCAGCAGCACGTTCGCCGTGCACCCTGCGGCGCGATCCCACATACCAACATGGCGCCGGACGATAGACGGCGCTAAGGTCGCAAATTGATGGCGCCCTCAATAAGATGGTTTATATGAAGGTATTTTTTCGTGATTTATGGTTTGATTACGCAGAACAGATGTGCCCTCCTTGGCACTGTCTCGTCAATAAGAATGTCGCGCTATTTAAACAACTTCGCTGGTGCGTCGTGTGTTTGCAGCGCAAGGTATAAGATAGGGGGTGGAATGAGGAAGGTGGTGGTGTGACGACAGCTGTCTAATTCATCGTCAGCTTAACCGAAAGGACGGACAGAGAAAACTCTGTCTCCACCTTTTAACTGCTGTCACTGTAAGAAGTATGTAAACTTAAGGCAACAACAAAAGTCGCAACAAAAGTCGGTCAAGGCTTTGTTGACTTTTCTACGTGACAGTGGTCTATTAGAAAGACTATAATGACCCCATTTCATCCCTTTTCATATTTTTTTCTCACGCTTTTATTTTTGTCACGCTCTTCTTTCCGTCTTTACTTCCCCTTTCCCTTCCCCTAGTGCAGGGTAGCAAACCGGAGGTTTTAAGTCTGGTTAACCTCCCTGCCTTTCTCTCATTTGCATCTTTCTCTCTCTCTAAGGCAATCCTCTCTAGTGCAAGCCTTAGACCTCTAGCCCTGGCCACCGTGTTTCCTTTTTGCTGTCAGTACCAGTTTTCTGTTGACACCATTTGGGCACATATGTTAGCGGTATCAATTAACTCTTGTGGCGTCCGCCGTCTGCCGCAGCAGTGAGAAATGTGTGGGGGTGCTTTGTCCAGTGATAGGAGAATGGAAGTCGGTCTTGCAATGCAAAGTGCGCTGAGTCGCTTTTAGCCTCATTCCTGTAGGGAGCTCTACGAAAGACTTGGGCTCTCTTCTGCTGTACCTATTTGTGCCAGCCATCCATGTCCGCGTGCGCAGTGACTAAGGTATACCAGTCGCGATTCACGACGTGACGGGCGACCATATGTTGTCGGAGAATGAATGTTGTCCCGCAGTTTCTGATGCTCGCCGTCGTCACTTGTTTTCCTGCCGCTTCCCATTAAGATTGTGAAGATTGTTCCGTAGATTGCTAAGATGCAGTAGCGACTACGGCGGTGGTGACTACAGTAGCGGCACCGTTTCGCTTCTCGAATACGTGCCGTTGTCGAAGCGACGTACATTCCCTCCCATGTTTCCCTTGTCTCGTCATTCGAAGAAACCGACGTCACCAAACCGTGCTTCTTTCTTTTTACCAACTCGTCTCGTCTCCCGTTCTCGTTTATTTTCTGTCTCTTGGCGCACAAGTCACTTGCAGCAGTCGTTTTAACAACGTGACCTTCAGCACGGTGGACGATCTTTGCCTAATTTGTATTCAACTTCAGGGGCTTTGTGTGCCAAAAACAAAATGTAATTATTGAGGGACTCCGGATTAATTTTGACCACCTGGGTTTCGTTGACGTTAGATGCAGCCGCCGCGGCCGAGATCAAGCCCAGGACGTCGAGCTCACCAGCGCCACCCCATAGCCAAAGCAATCCAAGACAGGTATTTGTTGTCTTGGATGTCAGTGAGCTAAATGTCGAAAAGTTTTAGCTAGGAATGCCTGAATCATGACTTCCTCTCTTAGACTGCAGAATTAAATGATATCACTCTTATTGCATCATTGTGGTATCTGTGAGAACCACAAGGTCTCTGACTCTCATTTTCGTGCTTTGCTATGCTGTGGGCAACATTCACATGAGTGCTGACAGTAGCCACATTGCGAAATCTTTCCCTTGGCGTCCCTGTTCGTTTCTTTTTTGTCTTGACGCGGTGGCTCTGCAACTTTGTAAAAGACTGATCGATTTGTTCCGTTACATTCAAACGTACATAAAAATAGCGACATGTTGTTATTTAGTCAAAGGTAACTATACGTTTGTCGAGCCCGTCTCTCGACAAATGAAGTGCTGTCATTGGCTGTACTGATGTAACAAGCAAAACAGCTGCCCTAACTGCGCTTCGCGGTCGCGACGGGTTGGCATAGCTTGTGCTGCAATAGGTCTACCGGATGATGTATGGAAGCGACCTTCACGAGAATGACAACATATGAGAGATGTTTTATTTCGGAGAACAAATGATGATGGATGTTAAGCACCGTCCCAGAAGAGGTCGTACACGTCGAAACTTGTGCGTATTTTCCAACTTGAACCGCGTGTGAAGAATGAAGCGGCCACCACCATTGCTCGCTGTAAAAGCAAGTTGCAACATGTAGACGCCCACAGATGGTACTTTATAACCAGTGCAACAAGTACTATTTCGCCACTTGTTTTGTTATACTTTTGTAATTGTTGCAAGTACCATGATGACAGAGAATAGGACCAGAGAGTAATTATCCAAATGATCACTACAGCGACCAACACTGCTAGCGATGTGGCTTGTTCAAGTTCCAAATCAGAAACAACAAATGATAATAGTATTTTTCTCAATGAGCCTGGTAACTGTTTTTTTCTTTCTTTTTCTTTTTTTTTGTGAGGTCTTGACACATTCACCGTGGTGGTAAAGATATTCGCGTAACAGCCCATAGGCTTGCAACGTCACCGTCTATAGGTCTATAGGTACTATAGGTACTACTAGTCTATAACTGTACGTAAGTGCTAGGGGGCACCAGCCTATAAAAGCCAATGATAACCCATCCCCTACAGGGAACAGGGGTGCAATAGAAGCTCGGGATCCTCGGCTCTTCGTTGTCGTAACACCTCGGCTTCGCGCTCCCTCACGGCGAGGTTGGCACGTCGAAGACAAGCCCTTTCTCGAGCGACTTCCCGGCGGTGTTCATGAAACGCCGCATCTTCTTCCGCCGAACGCATGACGCGCGGCCCACTCTCGCTGTCATTCCTTCAACGCAGCCTGTTCTTCGGCAGAACGAACCAAACGCGGCCTCCCCCATCTGACTGCCGGGCCTGAACTGGCCGGAAACAGCGGGCGAGCGAACACGAGATCGCACCCTTTCCCTCCTCTGCAGGAAAGGACGCCTGTGATTGGCTCGCGCCTTGCACTGCGTCTACTTCTTCATGCATATAGAACCCCGCTTTAAAGGGCGCGTATGATGAACCGGCAGTGGCTGAATCAGCTGGCGTGGTGGTGTCGCAGGGTTCATCATACGGGCCGTATGATGAACCGACAGTGGCTGAATGAAAGGTACCCTTGTAGGTACAACCGTTTCACGGTTTCGGTCTATCATTCGCGTTTTCCACAAACTGTTCATTTCCATGAGAAAAAAAAAAACATGTCGAAAGGTGCCTTATCACTAGAGGTCGGCAGCAGGTATCCATGTCCTCTAGATGACACTACACCTAAAACATGTTTATGATGGACTCGATATACAACCGGACTGGTACCCCATTTCGGCGAGGTGCCTATCCTTACCATCCCTCTAATGTAAAACCAACGCCTTCATCCACTGTATGAACGCTGCCTTTTCTGTGTGTGACCGTCATTGTGCCCTTCATTCTCTGACTATGCACAGCTGGTGAATGTCGGGTTAAATGCTACTGTTATAAATACCACGAAAGAGAAAAAAAAAGCGACAGTGGTTGATTTGGTTAGCGTGGTGGTCTCGCCACCCGGATGGTTTGAATCCGCAGCCCAACAAGCAATTTTCATTTTTGCGCGGCTTGAATTTTTTCCTACAGCAGCACGGACGCCGACACGAGTGGGGCAATACAACCTTCGCTTAAAAATGACGCAGATAACCGTGCTGTCTCCACTCATCGCTACGCTTGGCAAGGTCATATCAGATATTTTAGCCTCACTGCTAATCCAATGAGCCATTGATAGTTAACTCGTGTGGTACACCTAGTGCATTGAAACGTCTGGCCCTCTTCTTGACGTATCAAGTGACGGTGCTACCTAACTCGGCCTGTTCAGCGCTTGGCCGTTGATGCAGTGTTTTCTCACTATGCAATCATGGCGCGTTGCCTTGGCGCTGCTAAACTGGCTGGGTCCTCCCCTGCTGCTTAGAACTGATAAATAAAAACTCCAATTGATCAAGATCGATGGCCAAGGGCGCATTTAGGTCTCGAGACATATGTACAGGAACGTTCGGACGTGTTCCTGCATTTGTGAACGTCGACGACGTTTCCACTGTATGCCGCGTGCGAACGATATCTGCCAAGGTCAGAATTGTTAATGTGTTCCATGTCTGCGTCTTTCAGCACTTTTGCAATTGTTCTGAGGCTTCAGCTAGTTAGTACTTATTATTTTTTATTTACAGAGCATTTAGTACTTATTTCTTTATTTACAGAATACTGGAGGCCAGCGTGTGGCCCAGGCAGGAGTGGACACAGTATTGATACGAAATACAAGCATTCTAAGGAGAAGAACAAAATAATAATAGAAAAGAACGTTGTCATAATAAAAAGATTGGCGTACAGTGCAATTGTGTAAAGTAAAATCAATGATAATTTTTCATGGCAAAAATAATAGTGCAGAAAGATTTGCAACAAGTAATCCAGACTTATCAAGCTTAACGCAGCTAGGATAGACATCCTTTTTGACACGCAAGCGAACATTCATTAATTCACGCATATGCGTGTACGTTTACTACTTTATGTATATTAACACTGGCAATGGTACGAAATAAACGAGGGCATAAACAAAGATTGAATGCCCACCGCAAGCATTTGTAACGCTTATACTATACACTTTATTCATTTAAAGAAAAAGGAGCGTGGAGTAATGGACATACATACGCAACTGTCCACGGATGATAGGGCACGGCAGCTGTGCTGACATGCCGCACACTAATCCGTTTGTCTACATGGTACAGGTGAGCAAACGCTATGGCACATGTATCCGCTCGAATAACCCCTGCTTGATGCAGGGGTTATTGGCTACTGAGTGAAATGGCCTGGTAAGTGCTGCCTCACCTCTCTAAGCTGTTATTTCTTTGTGGGGATGTAGAAACTAACCCAGGGCCGGACTTATACCATCTTTCTAAACAAATCCAGCAACTCGCGGACGGCGTCAAAGAAATGAGGAATACCAGACTCACCTCCATCGAAACTAAACTGGACCAAATGACAGGCTTTGATAAAAAGTTGCCTCTCGTATGAGCATTTTCGGTAAATTGCGAGAGTTCGTTACCATTATGGAACAAAAGTTAGATGAGTTGGACAACCGATCTAGGTGGTCTAACCTAATCGCCTATGGATTTACAGAGGACGACGGAGAAAATAAAAAAAAGATCTTGACATTGAAATAAATGAAAAAATAATACGTAATATACTTAAGCTTGAGCCGGTAGCCATAGAGCAAATTCATAGATTGGGTAAAGCGGTCACAAAAAGGCGCGGCCTGTGATATTGAAACTCCGTGACAAATTTGACAGATTTCCGTGACAGATTTCCGTGAAACGTGACAGATTTCCGTGACAAAAATAAAATACAAAAAATTTGCTCCAAGCTTAAGGGATCATTCTTCGCTATCAGAGAAGACTCTTCGCCTCGGGTTCGCGAAATAAAAAGGAATCTGTGGAACGCAGCCACAGATTCATCCGGGGACAAAGTTTCAAAAAAAGAGCATCCGGGGACAAAGTTTCTCTGGTATACGACAAACTAAAAACTAAGAATGCTTTATTCGCCTGGGATGAGGAATCAAACTGCATTCCACCGGCTTTCCGCAGTTCCAACCCCCCCCCCCCCCCCAAAAAAAAATAACGCCGTAGCAGAAACGCGGACCTTGCGTCCAAGCAACAATCCCTTACACACAAAATAAAATTTGCTAAGATAAATGCTCGCAGCATTTAACAAAAACTAAACTGGCTAGAATCTTTTATACTCAGCTTTGAACCAGACTTTATCGTCCTAACATAAACATGGTTAACGAGTGATGTTAAGGACTTTGAGATAGCGCCACCAACCTACGCAATCTTACATAAAGATAGGAAAATGCGAGGAGGAGGCGCAGCTATCCTAATAAATAAAGACATTTCATTGACGCTACTTCCTGACATTGAAGGGGCTCAAGCTTTCTTCTGCAAATTAAATTTTTCTTCCTGCCATGTCGTTGTCGGCTGCGTATATCGAAGTCCTTCATCAAACATCGACATTTAAACATCCTTGCACACGTACCTGTGTCATTACGCCATTGGAAACAGACTAATACTGGTAGGTGATTTTAATCTCGCAGATATAAACTGGTATATGATTAACATCACTCTGCCTCGTCTGACATAATCATTGATATTATGTTAACTCTAAATTTTTATCAAATTGTAAAACAACCTACTCGCCTACAAGGTAGTTCCGCGAACATACTTGACCTAGTGTTCTTGACCGATCTTTCTTCTCCAGATAACGTCGCTGTTGAGCTACTAGACGGTACATCAGACTATAACGTAGTCGTATGTTCGATCCCAGTTCATGACTGCATAGCACCTTCCAAATCACCTGTTACTTATTCTGATTTTCAAAATACCGATGACTCCAGCGTTGTCGCTCACCTTTCCTGTGAATTTTGTTCTTTTGAGCACCTCGCTAACTAACCTCGTTCAGACATTGAATTTCTCTGGCAGAGATTTAGAAACATCATATTAATTTGTATCCGAAGTTGCATCCCTACTGAAAAAAAAAAAAAACACGAACCCTGGATAAACCGCGAAATTATACAGGCCAAACGCCAACTAAAGCGACTCAGGAAATTGTTAAAAAAGAAACCTAACTTCCACATTCGCCTATCCTTTACTTCAGCAATCACATCTTTGAAATCAAAAATAAAGGCCGCAATATCATTTTTTGTAATACGTTAACTATCTTCCTCAAAAATTCACAACAAGAATTTTGGACTTATCTTATGCCTAAAAGCCAAAGCGACAATATTATGCCTCGAGAAGAAAGTAAAGAAAGAGCAAACTTAATTACCAACCTTTTAAGATCTGTTTTCACCCCTGACGACATGATGCCATGCCATGTTTAATCACATAGTTCGGATAGAATAGATACCATCTCGCTAAACAAGGCAGAAATCTTTAATTTATTGTTAGAAATAGACTGCAAAAAGAAAGCTGGACCGGATGACATAGCAAACGAATTCTTAAGGTGGTATGCCGAATGAATGGTCAAATATTTATTTTTAATATTTAACAAATAATTAACAAAATGTTTTCTCCCAAGCGAAAGGAAAATAGCTAAGGTAATCCCAATTCACAAAGGAGGTAACAAAACTGTACCTTTGTAATTTCCGTCCTATTTCACCAACTAGCACAATATGTAAGTTGCTTGAGCACATCATTATTAAACACATTACTACCTTCGTCGAAGAAAGGCACTTTCTATCAGCATTCTAGCCTGGTTGCCGCAAAGGTCTTTCTACAGTAATTCAATTAACCGAATTAATACACGAAGTGTCAGAAGCCATTGAAGGCCAAAAACAGATAGATCTAATTCTACTTGACTTCTCCAAAACATCTGATCGGGTATTCCATGAAAACTAGCTATAAAAATTGAATCAATATTCGGCAAAGGACCAATTAGTGACTGGATCAGTGCTTACCTAACAAACTCTCATGCCAGAAAATGAGGTCTCAACTTTTTATCAATGTGCCTCGTACTGACAGCACCAAATACTTATCTAACTCAGAAACTAGACCTTCACGCCATAAGCACCCCCAATTTCTTCAGGAATACCGGTTCAATACTAACTGCTTGAAGGTTTCCCTTTTTTCCACAGGCGATAAGGGAATGGAATAGCCTGCTTACATATATAGCTACTTGCAATAACCAAGATAATTTCCTGTCACTGCTTGAAAACTACCTACGTCTTTTCCAAATATGAACTATTTTATAAGGTTTTAACTTTATCGTTTCCTTTGTATAAAGAAGCTGCTTAAATCCTGCACGACCTATTCGTACAGGATTTATGGCCTACTTTTTTTTAAAAATAATGGCGCGCACTTTGTAAACGCCATTAATAAACGCTTCATTAATTATACATGTTATACCATATGTGCTTGTTGAATGATTGTACACGTAACAAAACCCTTTTGTTATGACATGTTCAACCATTTTACACTTGTGTAACATGCATATTATATGCATGCCCTTCCTGCTAAAATACCCGTTGGGATTGGTAGTATGTATGAAATAAATAAAATAAATAAAGACTGAAATAAATAAATAAAGACATGAAGAAGCGTGAGCGTTACTGCGTGCTAGCTATTGCTGCCACTATGCGCTTTGGCCGAAACTGCAACTTTTCATTTATTGTTGACGTGTAAGCTGAGCCACTGACGCGACAGAGGGAGAATGTCGCTGTTGCGATAAAGGCATCGACCACCACGCCGAAGGTAGCTTTGTCCTCTAGCTAATCGCCAAGTGTGGCCAAGCCCGCAGTAAAACGAGAGGCTGGCGTGACCGCGTCGAGAAAGGCCTTTGTTCCGAAAGCAGCCAGATAATGCCCTCGCGGCGTCTTTGTTCCGCCACAATCGTGCTTAAACAGAGGAAAGCGCTTTTTCTTTCTTTTTCGTTCTGCATCACCAAAACACAGCAAGCTCCATCACGCTCGGCTACACATGGAACAAAACACTGTTTCTGACGGCGTTTAAAAGTAAACGGCGGGGAGTGAAAAATAAGGAAACGTGATTTTTGTGCGTTTGTAGAAAGCTGCTCGAAGATTCGTATCTCGTTTCCTCTCTCTTTTCCGGACGCGTCGCCATTCACTCCGCGTGTACCTATGCTCGAACAACTGCGTTTGAGGCCCGTTTTGAAATGAATGCGCGACAACCATTTCTCGCTGGAAGATTTAACGCGTTTAACCGCAGTGTTAGCACACGTACCGCAGTCCAACAAGTCGCCGCCGTGGTTGAATGGCTGTAGCATTTCTGATGCTTTCGGAGCACGAGGTCACTGACTCGTTTCTCTGCCGTGCCGGACACATTCTATAGTGAGAACAATATCTCCACTGTGGTGTTTCTCAAGTGTATGTGTTTTCATTGGGGTGTCAAGATAAATTAATCTAGACCATTTTCGAAAAAGAAGATCCTTTCACCATGGCCGTGCGCGTCGATGGCACGGAAATCAACGAAAGTGCTGTTGCAGAACCTCTAGCCGGCGTGTGTTGGGCGACCGTGTCTACACTCGGTGCGCAAAACTGTGCGCGCACTCTTCCCTCTCTCTCTTTTCACCCCTATATATCCTTCTCCCCTATTGAAGGGTCGCAAACCGAACGTGCGTCTGATTAGCCTCCCTGCCTCCCTCTCTCTCTCAAATCAATCAATCAATCGATAAAAGCGTGCAGCTTGTCTCTAGCAGATCTTTAGTGGAAGCATTAGGCCATTATGCTCGAATGTTTGTGGCATCATATGTTTGGCTATGTAATCAACAAACCTGCTTCGTCTTCAGGTGTAGGAAATGCAATCACTCTTACCTAATCGCCCATGTGGATTGTCATGGAAGCAATGATAATATAGCGCATCCCTAAACGACAGGAAAGGGAAAAAATGAGTGAATTAGCAACCACAGTGCATGGACGCGGGAATAAGGCTAGCATATTTGTCGCCCATTTATGTATAGTATATTTGTCGCGATAAGTTAACCGCAAGCGACCTCTATAGTTGAGAAACTATTTTTCGCCATATCAAATTTTAGCTATCTATTGTTTAGAAATTTAATAAAATGACGATACTCCTGCGACTGGTATTAACATATAATTAAAATATTGTATATAAAATATAACAAGATGATGTTGTAATGCCCCGGTTGTGGCGAGATGAAGACGACGACGGATCTTTGGCGTTGAACGCAGAACCCAGTGACTGCCTTTTTGGAGAATCGTTCTCATTAGACCACGTGTAATTAAACGCGCCCTATCTGTAGCAGTTTATGGTCGAGGTGTCAGGTGTACACATGGCACGGCTTTGCTACCTCCTGATCTTCACAACCGTGGAGTTGCAATATTTTATATGAAATTAAGGAACGGAAGCTTATATACTTATAGGCCGATAATAACAGTAAAGAAAAAAAATTTGCTGACCGCGTTGCTTTCAAGAAAGTATTAACGGTTTGGGCTCAAAGAACACCTCAAGGCGGATTCATAAAGAATAAAAGTAAATAAATAAACGTAATAAATAAAGAAACGCTGCTGTCAATGTTTCCAAAGAGTGGTTCACCAAACATTTTTAGTAGTTCCTAAAAACAATGTTGGTGGACATCATAAAGTTGGGCCGTAATAAGTGATTTTCATGTGATTGCGATTATAATGCTGATCATATCTATAGCCTCAGTGAGTATGTGTGTACAGAATAAACACTGGACAGTGCCAAGAATGTGCGCACTTAGCAGCAAATCTGAGACTGCTGCCCCTTTCGGGATATCGTTCCCCGAAATCTGCCTCAAACTCCGGCGCAGTTTTTCGCCGTTTCGTCCTTTAGTGCGTAAGTATGTGATTCTGGGAATCCACGCATTTCGCCGAATCAGATCTACAGGATTTTTCTTGGAGTGGGTCATCTTAGACTTGTCAGCAGCAGGCAGCTGAGGGGCGTGCTAAAAGAAACAGTCTTCGAAAATTCAAGCAAGAACAATTTCGAAACTACCCTAATGCGTTGTTCCGTTTTCAGATAAGCGTTTCTTTATAGCATTAGCTTAATTCAGACTACAAAACATATATTTGCACGTCGACCACTGTCCAAAGAAACCGCCTACAGAGGATTACGCGTCCTACTTCTGTGCACTTACCCGTAAAAGGTATTTTTGCTTTTAGTTGCTGTTCGCGTCGCATTTTTTTTAGCGCTGTACACGGTTCGTAAATGTCTTGCCTGCTGAACGGCCGAATTCAGTAATGGTCGGTACGTATATTGAAACGCTTGAACCTGCGGAGTATATGAAAGACGAGCTAATAATAGGACGTACAATAACATGTGATATTTTGATTGCAACGCGGAGAAATAAATTAGTAAAAAAATAATGGCAGAATCTTATCGAGGCGTTCTGTAGATTATTTTTTTCGTCTTTTGTTGTTAGCGCTCGCGTTTTGAACTTCGGTTACCAACCATTGTTATCGTTGCTCTACAGATTACTGCCGGTGCTCGCATGGGGATAACCATATTTGCATAATTTCATCGTTCTAATGTTACACCTTCGCGCTCTTCTGAGCCCATACGATCTCAATTCCCTCGTTACCTTCAGTACCCTCGCATTACGACGTCGCCCTTTGGTAGAAGTTTTTCTGACCGTTCGCATTTTTTTTCGCCCCTCAATAACGACGTATACTCCTCCCGTAGGCAGTTAGTTGGGCCGTTGGCCTACGCTTCACGCGTGGCCTAATCGATTTTCTGTCATTTCTTTTTCTGCGTAAAACTGGAACCGAACGAGAGGCCCTTAGACGGTCCCGCTCTGTGCCTACACGCCTCTTTTAAACTTGCAGGCATCTACTTTGCCTCCGTCTCTTTCCTCCTTTTTTTTGATCTCGTGGCTTCTATTATCTACGTACTTCCACAACGCGGCCGTGCCGAACACTGCTAACAGCACGTTTCGTCGTTGCACCATCGATCCCTATTCTTAATGATTCTCCGCGTGATCGTTATAATCTTCTCTGAACGCATTGTCCTGATCCCTCACGTAGGGCGCGCGCAAAAATACTTGATCACGTCTCCTTCGCCCAAGTGTGATCATTCGCAGTGCTCGGAGATACGTTCGACTGACGCTGAGTAAAGAAAAAAAAAAGAGACAGTATACGATGTCTCAAAATGAAGACCAAGTCTAAGTCTGCATCTCTATACAGCGAATGGCGAAAAACAGCCCCGAAGTGACCACGCAAGGGAGCAGTGCAGCCCCAGCCCCATTCCGTGCGACTGATCTCACCGAAGTTTTGAGGTACGAAAAGGCGGCCAAGTAAAAATAATAGTAATAATAATAAAAAGAATGCGCCACTCGTGCCCGTCTCATTTCTTCAATGCTCGCCCGAGAGGCCGTGCGCAAGTAGATAGCGCGCCGAAATGTTTTCGATTCTCCAGCTATATTTCTGACCATGCGCCCGCGATAACACCACGCAGCGCTGCCAGCGGAGTCCCAAGTGAGCACTGGGCCGCGTATAGGCCTTCAGCAGTTCGTTCTCTTTCCGCAGCCCGCAACAGTTTACGGTTGCAATTCGACGATGCGTCTTCTGCGCCTCTGCCTCTGCCTTTGTGCTTTTCGAAACTGTTTCTTGTTTCCCGTCCTCTTTTTATACGCCTTCTCTCTGTATTCGGCACCCGAGTGGGCTGTTTGCGCTGTCACCGCTCGGCTCCTTTTCGAAGTCCGAGATCAGCAGCGCGGTCTCATCGGTGAAGCTGACCCATTTCTCAGGCCGTCGACGTCCGCAGTGGCGCAGTTTGCGGCTTCGTGGCGCGAGTGCGTTTACCAGGCAGCCGAGAAGCACCGCCGTTGCCGCCGGTGCGTTCATCCGGAGGACACGAAAAAAAAAAAAAAACCTCCGGTCAAGCGATGAAGGGCAGGCTCGATACACTGCGCGCTGCGCGTTCAATGCGCCAGCGGCGGCAATTCGCAACCACCGGACATTCATCACCGCACCACGCAGAGAGCTGAGAGAGGGAGAGCTTTTCAGAAAAAAAAAGAGAGACGGGAACGAAAGGAAAGAAGAGCGCCAAAGAGTCGCAGCACTTGGTTACCCCGCTTTTCGCCGAAATAAAAGACAGTATACAGAAGCGACCGCAGTGTGTTTTGTTTCGGCGGGTCGCAGACAAGCCTTCAAAGAGAGAGAGAGAGAGAGAGAGAGAGAGAGAGAGAACAGTCCTCTGCAAAAGATACATTCCATATAATAAGTGGAGGGAGACGGGATCGTGGCGAAGGAAGAAGAGTCATCGGCACAAAGGCAACCATTCCACCACCAGCGTCTTGATAGCTTCGGTTCCTCGCGGCGCTCGAACGCTCTCTTGGAAATGGCGAGGCGCGTATGCAGCATGCCATACGAAAAAAAAAGAAACTGTTCTAGAGAAGAGCATTACGTCTCTATTAGCAGGTTGCCGGCGTGGCGAACCTCAACAGCTTTCATCGGAGGCTTGTCAATGCACGTGTCATTCTCGCACCTGCTGATCTGTATATGATAGGGCGAAAAATATGTTAGCATCGGGATAGCGAAATCGTAATCAAACGAGTGCCGGCAATGCAGACTATTGACAATAGGCAGGCATTGACTTTCGACGTGTAGAGCTATGCAAATGCTACAAGAATGAGAAATTGGGATGGTAGGTTCTAATTGACACTAAATATTGTTTTTGCGGAATGACACACGGCTGAACGTGCGTGAGGTAGTCCTCTTTTCACGAGTCCTTAATTTTGCCGCTAGAATAATTTTTTGTCTACTTAAGATGGTTTGCTCGCTGCTATCGTGCCAGCAGTGACAGTGCCTATTGTTCGATAAACATTTTTTGATGCTTCCTAACCGACCGACCGACCGACCGACCGACCGACCGACCGACCGACCGACCGACCGACCGACCGACCGACCGACCGACCGACCGACCGACTGATTGACTGCCTAGTTAAGTAACAGATTAACTAACTAGCTGATGAACAAGGAAATTGACAAGCTAAATAACTCTATTGCTCAATTAAAAACTAAATGGTTAACAAGAACTGCCCGTTTGATAGCTTATAACTGCTATTCACATTAAAATGCTCGTGTTCCGCGCTCTGTGTGCACGTTCAAGAATTCAGGTGGCCGAAATTTAAACGGGGCCCTCCCCTACACCGTGTCTCGATGCCCTGTGTCTTTTCGGGCCGATAAATTTCAACATTTCAATTTCGAGAACAGGGCTCAAAAACTCTACGATAGCGACGTACAGGCGCCCAAATCTTTAACTGGTGTGCGGGAGCGGCGACTTTTCCGTGCGTCAGCGCCGTTTGACGGGGCGAGGCTGGAAACAGTCTGAGGCTAATCGCATGCGGACAAAGCGCGCTCAGCTGGGCCCATCGTCTACTAGGCTGTTTCCAGCCTCGCCGCGTCATACGGCGCTGACGCCCGGAAAAGCCGCCGCTCCCGCACACCAGTTAAAGATTTGGGCGCCTGTACATCATTAGGCATGCAAGGTCTGAACAGTAAACAGGAGCGCGCGCTAGGCCATAAAAACGTGTTGGAAATCACGTCAAATACCATTAGCAGCTTTCGTACTCCAAGCTGATGATCTCGCGTTCTATGCTTTTGCCCAAATGTGGCTCACTTATAATGTTGCTGCTTTCGGCTGGGCTTGTATACAAAACACGAAATGAATGCAAACAGCCCGAAGAAGCGGCACCGTAGGAAACACGAAGTCAAAGGAAGAATAAATGGGACGCGCTGAGTAAATAATGTTTCCCCAAAGGCAAAACTTGCGCTCTTGCGCATGATGAGAACCCTCTGTGGCAATCGACTTCCAGACACCATCTTGAGCCTGTAATCGCGCTTTGGCGTGTGTCAATGACCGCCTGGTCATCCGGTCGCCCTGCTCAATCAGGGGTGGCCGATCGATAGGTTATGTCAATATACGCAGGCAGTACAAAGAGGAATGACTCAATCCCAAAGTGCTGTAGAGCTTGCGAAGCATAGCAGACGTGACTTGGCCACACAGTGTGCATCTAATGCACCACGCTGAGGCAACGGCTCAGCAAGGCGCTTTTCTGCTGTAACTGCAGAGGGCCCAACGCATTTTGTGATGAAATTATTTTTAGCTACCATAGGTTTTTTCTTGATTTTTTTTAGAACGACGCTATTAGTGCGGCTTCAGCACTCAAAAACGGTAGGTGCGTGTTTTCACGGTACACTGGCCGAATAAGATATCTCAGAGAGGTCATATTTGAGGGGAATGGAATACATATTAGGGATAACGTGCATGCACACTTTTAATTTTGTGGAATTATTAGACGCTGGATAGATATTGCTAAATCCCCATTTTTTACCCGCTAAAATGCGTTACATGAAACGTACGTTTAGTATCCCTTCTTCTCTGGGAGAACCAAGCGTGGCAGGAATTTTTATATTAGGAGAGTTTAGAGAGAATTGGGGATAATGAAACAAGTGGCATGTACTGAACGATGGAAGTGTGCAAGTTAACTATTAGCTCTGAACATAATTATTGAATGGTAATTTTCTTCATTTTTTTCATGCGCTGTATAACGGGCATTTCCCAACACGTGTCTGTGAGCTAAACCACGGTTTTGTTTATATTCGGTTGAAACAGGGTGAGTGAGTGAGTTGTTTATTTGAATGGAATTGAAACTATTGTGTTGTCGGCTTCTCCACGAACTATTGATTGTTCAAAGATCAAAATGTGATGACATGACGAAATAGGAAATTTGTGAGTGAAGTATGGTCTAAGTTTAACATTTGTAAGGGTAATTATAGCCTTTGTAGAAACTTACTTACACAAATGTTCTAGAATATCAGAAGCGTATTTTAGGAACTACGTGGAAACATTGTACAATGTCTTGAATAAACTCAACATGCCACAAAGTTGACGTTTCCAAGGAGCAAGGGTCATCTTATGACGGATGTGGCAACAAAGTTTCAAGAGCTTCAGTTAACTAAAGACTATTAAATCCTTCCTTCAGCAAGTGCTCAGAAACTTTGTACAGCCGTTAATCAGAACGTTTTCCGATGTTCCAAGAGAACTGTAAGTGACGCGAAGTTTAAAACTGGAAAAAATTGAGGGCATGTTATGGGTAATTTGTTACTAGAGTTTAACATTTCTCAGCGAGTTATGAGCTTTCTGAGTAAATATTTAAAGCGCCTTCTTTCTTTATTTTCATGCGTTATACCAGCGCAATGAGTGTTCTCTCTGAACAAAAACACGATGCGTTGTTTATATTTGTTGCGAATGGAGAGAGATAGACGTTTAATATGCACAATTCGGGGTTCAGAATGTGTAGATTAGTTACTGCCTTCACAACAAATTACTTATGCAATCGCTCCAGAGCGTGGTCTGTTTATTTTACAAACTTCGTGAGCATGTGCGCTGTCTACAAGCCTCGAAGATACTGCTTAGCTTTTGACAAGCTATACGTGGAATGCCTTTATCCCTTCCACGTGTCTCAAAAGTAACACCTAAGTTCCCATTTAGTGGAAATTGGTCGTGGGCATAAGGCAATGGATGGCGAAAGTTCAATGTTTCTGGCTTAATTCCACATTTTGGAAACAATCACCGGGTAGTCGTTTTCCCTGTTTAGACGTTATGCGAAGTGCGCATTGTTTGCCAGCTACCCTGGTGCTAAGTTCGAGGTCGCAGGTTTGGATCCCGGCGGCCGCGGCGGCGGCCGCACTTCGATGGGGGCGAAATGCATAATGCTCATGTACTTAAATTTAGGTTTACATCAAAGGACCCCAGATAGTCTAAATTAATTCGGAGTCCTCCACTACGGCGTTCCTCGATCAAAATCAGATCGGAGTGTGGGCACGTAAAACCCCAGAATACCTTTTTTTTAGAATCTTGCCGGCTGTTCTCGGAGAACAGGGAGGCGCATTAGCCTAATAGATTGCGTAAATATAGATGGCTCGTCATGTTTCATTTTCGCGCAATGTTTAGTGATTGCATGCGACATAATTACGACGACGCACAAAAGTTATTCACAGGTATTCCTGGTGTCTTGAAGGCACGAAATGTGACACCGTGCTCAATATTGCGCAAAACAAAGTCCATGTCGTAAGTAATACGCGGGCAACGTTTGTAAACATGGGGTTTATGTACCGGCAGTTGAAGTTATTAATGCTACACCTCGAAGGAAACAACCTTGATGGAAATTTGGGTGTGTCTGCTGTGCTTTGTAAGTGTAGAGAGAGAGACAGACAGAGGAAAGTGGAAAGGCAGGGAGGTTAACCAGAGGGGAAGATCCGGTTTGCTACCCTACGCTGGCGAAAGAGGGGAGGGGGAGGTAAAGTGATAACAATTTGTAAGTGTAGGTTTCTTTTCTTGATACACAGACACCACACAAAAATAAGAAAACAAGATGCAGTGTGGGATTTCCGGGGAGTGAAAAAAACCTGTCATAAGAACATATAGACAGACTTGGTTCCCCAGAAAACGTACGTGCCTGTGTGTCCCAAGGGGCCAATGAGCACTAAATGCATTTAGATATGTATCGTATTTCGATGTGCTCGTAGACTTACCCACATCATTCTCTCTTCGACAGGCATCACCCTGCGTCCTCGTGAAACATTGCTGCTTTGACATTTCACGATGCTAGATCAGAATAAATTGGTGTTTGCGTTCCATCATAGCTTGTAAACGGTCGAATGATAAAAATAAATATTGCGTGAGAATGAAGTTTCGACCAGGGCGGTGCATAAACATAAATACTGCACGTGGTTACATGTTCTAAATGGCGAAAAAAAAAAGAGTTGTATGCGCAGCTTTTAATTGTATAGCATTTAGTTCACCACATCATGAAAACTTCGTTTGACGTAGATTCCAATACATGTGTTGGCTCTGCATACTTTTTTCTAGCTAAATGAAAGGGAAGTTGTTCTTCTGAATGTAGCGGTATCGTCTGTCTGTCTGTCTCTGTATGTGTGTTCGTGCGCGAGCGTGTGTGTGAGCATGTGTGCGTGTTTGTGTGTGTGTGTGTGTGCGCGCGCGCGTTTGTGTGTGCGTGTGTGTGTGCGTATGTGTGTGTGTGTGTTTGTGCGTGCGTGCGTGTGTGTGTGTGTTTGTGTGTGTGCGCGTGCGTGTGCACCTGTGTATGCGTGCGCGCGTCCGTGCGTCCGTGCGTGTGTGTGTGTGTGTGTGCATGTGCGTGTGTGTGTGTGTACGTGTGCGTTTGTCTGTCTGTCTGTGACAAAGACAAAGCTTGATTGATGTCAGAGTAAATGAATGCATAGCCGGAGGAATTACTGGTGTCTGCTTATTTATCTTCACATAGTATCACCAGACAATTGAATTTCCTCGATAGACTGTCGGCTTTATTTATGATTATGATTTCGAAGTGACACTTAGAAATTATAAATAGAGGCATTGCGAGCAAGGTAACAATTTTTTTCTCACTTCGTCTTCTTAAATGCCCTTATACTCCATGTAACGAAAACTGTGCTCGTTTGTTTGCTAACCTACATCGAGCTTCTGATTCGATGTAGGTTACATGACCTACTCACACGACCGTCTGGTCATGCTTTTTAAGCAGTTCCGAATACCGATTCTTACCAGGAGAACGAAAAAATAAATACCTATAAAGTGTATTAAAGGGAGCGGACTAATTACGGACCCAACTCTAAGTTGACCAACGTCCGTTACATTTTGTGAAATATTTGTCGCCCTTGGATTTCTTTAGAAAAAAAATTTTAGTACACCAAGGGATTAAGGGAGTAGTAAATGAGTCTTTTTACACTTGTATTTAAAGTCACTGGACAATATTTATATATAGTATTTCCTGCACCCAAGGGTGTGTTGAACCTACCCTACCCTAACTGTCAACTAACACTACACTAACCTAGCGGAACTTTGCCAGTGCATCGAATTACTCAAGCAGGACAACAGCAACAAAAAAAAAGCCTTTCAGCTAGTTAGTTTCTCGCTAGCGTGCTCCACTGCGAAGGCACAAACAACTGTTGATATTTTAGGAAGCTGATGTGGCGCGGGCGAGGGAAGCGGAGCACGGCGAGGAGCAGCCGCAGGTTTCCCCGCCATCATGTTCACGGAGTGAGTGCCGTTGCAGGTAACCTAGAGAGATGCTTTTCCTTATGCTCCTCCCTTGTCCTCTCAACACTTCCGGCGACGCTGCACACGCTACCGCGTTTGACGCAAGCAGCAACGTGCGAATGCGGAAGTGCGTGTCGAGCGATCGACTGACGTTCGCGTTGAGTTCTCCTGCCCCTCCGCTTCCCTCGCACCCCTCTGCTTAGCTAGCACCGCTCTACTTAGTTAGCAAGTCATTTAACCACTTTCTTTCCACACCCCGCCTCCCGCGTGAGTCCACAGACGCACTTTTCGCCGCCTCGCTTTCTCGTCCCGCCACTAGCAGAGATACGAAAAAGTTACACCGGGCACTGCAGTTCCTTCTGCCCGCGTGGCGGCCGCTAATTGCAGCGGTGTTGCAAAGTGCGCATTCAGCGGCAAACTTGCGCACGAGGCAGCGCAGCAACAATTTTGATGGAACAGCGGCGCCTTCGTGCAAACTTTGGAGGTCCCCCTATGAAATTTGGCGTCCGTTCTCTGGCTTCGAGCAGATTCACTCCCTCGCCAGCATAGTCCTCTCTTTCTTCTTTTCTTTTGGAAGGCGAGTTGATTGACTGCGCGCGATTGATCGAACAGGCCAGACTACCCACACACGCTCATTCCTCTCTCGCGCTGTCCACGGCGGCATGTTGCTTTATTGGGGGCCGAAGAAAGAAAGAGAAAGAGAGAGAGAGTGAGTGAGTGAATCTGCCTTGGGAACACGTCGTTGTTCGGGGCAAAGCATTGAGCAAAACAGGGAGCCTCGCTGTGGCAAGAAGAGTAGTCTGGCCTCGGTGGAGATGAAACGCCGAGAAATGGAAATGACAGCACTTGGTATGTGTGTGTGCTCACGTGCACATATTCTCGTCGAACCTGTCTGGGCGAAAGAGGCGTACCCTGACGGCTAACAAGGGACTGCTCTTAGCGGATCATCGACTTTTCCTCCCGGCATTAAGATTGGGCCAACAGTCCGGGCGTGTTACGCCCGAATCCCTCTTCCTTTGCTTCCTTTTTTTTATTCCTTGCGCTTCGGATACTTTGTTTATTTTGCTTCTGAAGCAGCCACACGCACACAAACGCACACTAAAAATAGAAAGGTAAATCAAAGTAAGAATAAAGATAAATGCACATCAAGTAAATGAAATGTCCTTCTTTCTTTCTTCATAGTTTTTCGAACATTCTTGCATTTGATGTTATTTCGGTCACCCCACGCTCTGTAGCAAGTTCTTTTCCACACTGCAGGCCTGTCTGCTCGCGCGTATCTGCTTTGCTGCGCACGTTAAATAAATCAAGAACGCCCGGATAACTGTTGACAGGATGGCGTAACTTTCTCGACATGTTGGCATTGCGAAATCATGACCGACTCTATGAGAAGTAGACGCGCAGGCACAGAAGCCAAAGACAAACTGAGGCACGTGTTTGTTCCCGTTTGTCTTCGTTGTGTGTGTGTGCTTTCGATCGCATTCTTCTTAGAACACACACATCGCTGTTTTCGCGCGGCCTATCATTTACTGTTCATCAAACGATCTGATCCATATTTCGCAATCTTCCTGCGGCCCATACCGCGGGATGTGCTCTTGACTTCGCCGGAAGATGGCGTGCATGAATAGACCCATACGCGAAGCAGGGATAACTGCGGCCGCCAACGCCCATTCATAGACACGCACAAGCGTCGACGTAGTCCCTTATCAAGCACAACTCCGGCATTTGCTTTCATCGAACTTTGGGACTCCTTACCGTTTACTTGCACATTCGTCTGTTTCACTACACGGTGGGGAGTACATATCCAGAAGCACTTTTTTCACATGTCTCGAGGGCCGACGGCCAGCGTCAGCCCCGGGATCTTGCACTCTCAACAATACACAGTACAAAAAATTCTGTCATTTTACGTAGGTCACTTCGGAGACGTGACGAAAGGCGGGAGGGCGGGGAGGTGGGGGGGGGGGGGTGACATCGACGGACACATGTGCTCTTTTGCCAGCCAGTTTCGGTTTCAAGGAGCCTGCTAAGGTGAAATAATTGTTTGCATACCTCCCACATGAACTCCGCTATTCGAAATTTTTTCTTTGGGATAGGTAGGGTCGAGGTTGGGCCCCAAATTACTCATGTGTTGTAGCCACCTATTGTTGATAATTAGAAAGTTAATTACCGTAACTTCTCTAATAACGCACGTAATTGCCGGAATTGCTCTATATATAGAGGCTGCTAATCCGTACACTCGAATGGTAAACACAACCGGGATTTATATTTTTCTAATTTTAAAGATTTGGCCCAGCTAGAAAAAGAACACCCTGTATATTATATACCCAGTGTAGGCTTCTGTTTCTGAAAAATCGAAGCGGAATTGTTCTTCCCGTCCACATCTCGGTCTCGACCATGCAACGCCGCCGCAGCTGCGATGGAGGACTGATCGCAGAGTGTAAACGCATGCTATACATCGATCTGGCAGACGATGGGACGTTTATTTTCCATCGAAATTGTGCTGCCATAACAAGACTCGACGACAATCTGCCTCGTTCGCTTGGTTTGGCTGCATTTATAAGTGAGAGAGAGAGAGAGAGAGAGAGAGAGAGAACAACTTCAGTGAAAATGCCTGCAGAGTCGGTTAGGTTCCCTCCACGCAGGGAGGACAAGCTTTTACCGCGACGCGGTGACTACGTCAGTCTCGTGCACTGTGCTCCTCGAGGTCCTGGTTCCTCGCTACTTCCGCGGGTCCGAGAGGGCTGCCACCCCCTTCCTGGGGGTGCTGTCCCCCTTTGCATTTATAAGTAATTTGGAAGAAAATGAAGGGGGAGGGGGGGGGAGGGTTACCTTGCTAAATAATTCCTTGATATGAGGTTGCCGAACATGGTTATGCATATAATGCAGAAAGGGCTCGCTTTTGAGTTTCCACATGCTGTTTCTTTTCCTTCAGAAAGTAGCAAATACGATCAAAAGTGAAAGATCACTTAAGAAGGGAATGTTGTTAACGTTCGGTCTGAGAGTCACTCCGCACGACTGCTGTGAGTCGGTATCACGCTACAACGGTTACCTGGAAGTGTTTTGAATGAATGATAGCTGTGCACGACAGTGTCGCCATTTTTTTAGGATAAAGATAAGTTAAAGTGGAATGATAAGTGTTAATTTAAACCTCCTCCATTTAGCCTCGGCGTCCGCGATATTGTGCAAGCAATGCACGCGTAACAATGGGTTTGCGTAACGTTACTTTTGCTTGCACCACGCACGTCAAACGTGTTGCACATGAACACCTGTCGTCACATCAATCACCCTCTAAGAAAAGCTCCCCCATACGATTGCTTATAAACCCCTCTGCTAACCTGGTTAGTAATCTCTTAGCAAGAAAACGAAATCGGCGTAATAAAGGGATTTAGCGAGTTTCTTCGCTAAGCCTTATAGAGTTTTTGCGGTAATAAAGACTGCGCATTCCATTGGGCGTCGGAGGCACTTTGTCGTTACACGGGTGCAACTTTCGGCTGGTAATACCCTTACTTGGCATGTTGCAGCAACTTTGCCGTCCTTCCACCATGATGAACGCAGACAAGAAACGTTGCGAGATAAACACACTAACAGAAAGGGAGGAGGAGGAGAAGGAGGAGGAAATAAAGACAGAAGTTAGGGACGTTAACCAGAAATGCGCCTGGTTGGCTGCCCTGCTCTGGGGGGACGGGAAAAAGAGAACAGAAAGATAAGATAGAGAGATGGAGGGAGGAAAGGGGGAGGTAAGCCGCCGGTGAAGGGAAAGATTCAATAAAGTGCTAAGGCACTGGTTATGCTTGAGCAACACCGGTCAAAGAACCGAGAAAACTGAGGCAGCACGGAAAAACAGCAGCAGAAAATAAGCGCGCGAGAACAGTCGGACGCGTTGAACGATAATAAACGATAATGAAGAACAACGCCGACGCATTGGGCCGTCGAATTCGCTCACAGTGTAACAATTTCTTTTTTTTTCTTGGCCGCTCGTTCGTTGACAGTCAAGGCTCCAGAGGATTGGAAATTGACCTTGACAAGGACTTCTGGAAAGCTTCTCCACTGCAGACCTCTGCAAAGTGTCAGGCACGCTTCGAAATAGAAGTCATTGCCCCTTTCCATACGCCTGTCATCTGTCTAGCAATCAGAACTATGGCAACATTTATTTTTGTTCGAACGCAACTTTGTTATATAGGCGTAAACGCATGAACTGCTTCCGAGAAGACGCGTAGTTAGATTTTGCAAATGAGAAAGAGTGAGAGAAATATACTATCCTTAATCGCCCCTGGTATGGATCAGCCTGTATATATACACTAAGGTGGCTCCACAAAATAGGGTGCGATTCCTAGTCGATATTTTTATTGCAGTGGGAAAGGAGGCATCTGTGCATCACTGTAAAGCCAGAAGACGAATCTATAACCACTACGCAGCCAGGATTTCTGTCCCCCATGTCCTTAATTTTTATTCACTTCGACACAATTTTCGAAAAACCGTCTTAGGAGACATTGAGACAAGCTTGAAGGTTGCGTGGCTTGGCCAAGACACTGTGTCAACAACAGGAGCTTCTCAACACAATGTAGGTAGCAGAACGTACGAACCACAGATATACGAAATAGTGTACAAATGGTAAATGTAATGGCATCTATGGATTAATGGTATTTGAAATTAATAACTAGAAGGTAGAATGTTCTACTCTGACGGTAATATCAATGAGAGGAGAACACGTGGTCCGGGCCAAATAAACCGAGATTTAATGCAGAATACGTGTAAGGCTGTTAGAATTAATAATAGAAGCAAAAAATGCTAACGTTGTAAAAAATACGTTTTAATATTGCGCAAGGAAAACATATTTCAGTTCCTTTTTTATAATTCAGCTTTCCACCATTTTAGCCGAGGAGCGCCACTTTCTCCATTGTGACTGCTCTACAGAGGATGACGTGGGAAGGCCGTATTTGGCGAAAGTACAGAGGGCATTTTGTGGGATTTCTTGATGTACCTAGCACACACCTAAGTGAACTATACCGGTTTCAGAACAAAATAAGGCGTTGAAGAATACAATGATTACAAATGTCTTTTACAGTGTCCTCTAAGAGATCCAGCCAAGCGAAGTAATGACGTCCCCGTAGAAAACCAAAACACAACGATATTTCCTTAATATTTGCATGCAAGCCTTTAAAAGTTTTCTCAAGTTAAGAAAACATGATACCGTCACCGTGCACGAGTGACATAAAATCTGAAAATATGAGCTATATAGCTATCACTTGCTTTTTGTTAAGTGTAGAAACTATGCTTCAATTTTCTGCCTTATCATAGAACAACAGTTTAATAAATACACAATAGATATTTTCGACACGGCTTCAATTCAAAATTGTAAGAAACAATTTAAAGCCAATACGCTCATACAAAGGCGCCTATGTTCCACCGGAATGAACGCTGCTTTGAAACACAGTTCGAAAAGACGAAAGGCCTGGACTTCGAAACAGGCTTAAAAAAGGAAAACGAGAAGGGTTTGCACGTGGCTTGGTTTTGCTGGTACTCCGAGTTTCCAATAACACGCCATCTCGCTCAGTGGCTTTGTTCCCGCCGCAGATTTACCTTTGTGTCCATGACCGAGGAATCGAGAGGCGGGAACGCTAAGGGCGGCCGGTCATCAGTTTCCAGCGCTGGGAAAGCCAAAACCACCCAAGAAGCACTTTCCTTCGCCGCGACATTCCTCCCTCAGCTCTGCTCTTCGTATACAGTAAATTTCAACTTCTAAGGCCGGAACGACGTCGCAGTCTGTATTTTCTCCCGACCTAGAAATCAAGTAAGTCCGGAAAAATAGAAATCATTATGTGACCAATAGGTAGTCCTCAGCTGCCTCTGCGGTTGCAGTAGAGAGAGATGAAGAGAGAGAGAGAGAGAACGTACAGAGAAAAGGCAGAGCGATTACGCCGCCGTAATCATGCCGTCGTTATTCCATCGCCATGGTTACAGTCGTCTTCGATGCGCCGTCGTCACTCAGTCATCGTCATGCACTCGGGGTCATACAGTCGTCGTCGTTTCAGCTTTGTCATCCCATTGTCACAAAGCCGTCGTCGTCATTCCAGCCTTGTCATTCCATCGTCACTTCGTTATCGCGCCGTCGTGGCCTTCCCATTGGCTTCATGCCGCCGTCGCCATTCCATCGCTGCTGTGTCATCGTCCTTTGATGCAGTCGTTGTTATTCGGTCGTGGCGATCCCGCGTCGTCATGTCGCTGTAGTTGTTCCGTCATCATTGTTACATAGTCTCACGCTTTTTTATGCGCCTGACTTCGGCATAGATTGCGACTGGTACAGTGCGCACACATTAAAATTGCATTGCAGTAGAGTTGTGACCTTTTTTGTGCATAAACATAAACATATCCTGAGCTGAGACGTCGCACAGTGTGAATGTGTGAAGACGTCGCAGAGTGTGAAGCACCTAATCAACGGTTCCCCCCAAGCTTCGCTTCTCATAGAATGATAGAGCGATAAATGGGACGGAAAGGGCAGGGAGGTTAACCGGATGAGATTTTGGTTGGTAACCCTGCTCTGCGGGAAGGGAAAGGGGAAGGGTGAAGGGAAATGAAACACGAAAAAAACAGCGGAGAGAAAAAGCAAACTAATGCACAAAAATGCGGGGAAGGTCGTGAACGTCCATGAGAATTAAAGCCTCTTCAAAGGCCATTCGAACGTAAGAATTTCAAGAGGGCCTTCACTGTCTTGTGGTGTGGCGACCGTATAGGTCGGCGTTCCAGGACTGTCTACTCCGAAAACGACCGGTCGTCAAGACGCACCAACGCGGTCGCGAATGACTGCCTGCGTGCACTGTAACAGGGACTCTCAAAGAAGGCGTTCGATAGTTTCTTCGTCGCCGCAGGGGTCACACGCAGCACTATCCTCTCATCCGATGCGGAAAGGAACCGACTTTGTAAATGCGACGCCAAGCCACAAACGGTAAAGTACCGTTGTCTCGGGTCGGTATAGTCCAGGTGGAGGCTGAAGTTGCAGACAGGGGTCCATTTGATGTAAACGTGTGTGCTGGAAACGATTGTAATCCATCATATGCAAGCAGTCGAAGTTGCGGAGCTGTATCTGTTCTTCACACTTCAGCGGTATTGTGCGAGACGCTCGGGCGGAGCAATTGCCGGCCTTGTTCGCCAGGCTAAACCCGCCTGTTGCTACAATTCACCACCACCACCACCCCCACCATGTTCTTCACAGCGGGATTGACTCTTGCATGCCGTCTTCTTAAGCAGATCGAGCAGCATCATCGGCATGCTCATTACCCATTATGCCACAGTGGCTAGGGAGCCACTGAAATGTGACGTCGTGTTCTTGCTCGACGAGGCAATGAAGGAGCTCGCGGATTTGTAGCACTAGGTTTTCGTAGGGTCCTCGGCGTAAGGTGGAAAGCAAGTAATGTAGAGCTGCCTTAGAGTCGCTGCAGCTTCACATAGATTACAACACGTGTGTTGGAACTCCATAATTTTTTTCTGGGCCCCTATCAAGTGACTGCATCGCACAAGGAAACGATAGCGGTGTTCAACCTAATCTCCACTTTCACCTTTCCGTTGTTGTGTAAAATAAAACAGGTACCACGCTCATATTCTATAACGTGCAAATGTTCTGCAAAAATTCAAGAAATCACTTAAGGTGCTCGTTGAACGGCCATACAGGTGCATGTCCTGGACCGCGGAGGACCATGGAGGAACGCTGCTTCTGCTTTGAACCCCACAAAATAATTTTTAAGAGTGACGAAGAGAAATTATTAAATGGGTGTTGGATATGTTTGCCAGACCACAAGCCAAGCTACTTGAGCTTTAGACTTCTTAAATGGACACAGGCCTTAATCAGACATTGAAGGATTCACTCTCTTTGTGTATTGTTGTTCTTAAGATGTGTGACTATTTATTGTTCTTTTTTGTTGATTTTATCTTGCTCTCATAGATAAGTGTTTCACAACTTTTAATATTCCTTTTTTATATCTGCATACAAATGATTTTTATACCTCTTCTTCCTGTTTAATTTCTTTCTTGTCTTTCTTATGTTCTATTTATCTTCATTGCATCGTTCACCATGCAGTCAAATGGGACAGCACGGGAGACATTTAGCTAGGCTAACATCTCCAGCTCTCATTGTTCTCTTTCTCTCTCCCAAGTTTGGCCGATGAGGGGAACCGAGCTGAAGTAAACGGTGAGTCATTTGCCAGTGCGTTGTAATCGCGCACCTAATGTGCGTAAAGAAGATTATCCACTGGCAATGGGGCTTAGATGAGGCCCACAATTTACAGAATTATCTGGTCCTGCCAACAAACAAATCAAGCAAACAGGGTAAAAACAGACAGCAAAGAGAAGGTAGAGCTTTAACGACCATAAGCTCTGATGCTGTCAACTGTGGCAGAAGTATAGGCTGAGTGACGCGCTCGAAGAATCTTAAAAAAGAAAAACAAAGACAAAGTTTCCGTTATACTTTCTGATACGTTGGGCGTTGCTGGGCAGCATTGCGTGACGGGCATCTTCTACGACATGTGCCAGCGTCGTGTGTCCGCGTCCTTATCCGGCTCTGCTTACGTTGCTGTAATCCTGCTTTAACGCTTGTGCGAGAACAACAGCCCGGTTTCATGGTTGCTTCGAACACATCCACAAAGAACTGTAGCGGACAGCCTGGCACTATTCCTTCTTTGCACATTTGTTATTGGGGTAGTGTGCTTCTTCGAAAGCGCGCGGCTGATGGGGGGTAAGCAGTGCGAATAATTTTGTTGCAGCGATACAAACCGCCCACGAACGCGGGATTGGCTAAGAATCGGATGACATATAATAATAATAATAATAATAATAATAATAATAATAATAATAATAATAATAATAATAATAATAATAATAATAATAATAATAATAATAATGAGAAGAAGAAGAAGAAGAAGAAGAAGAAGAAGAAGAAGAAGAAGAAGAAGAAACACGGATCGGAGGTGGGGGGTTATTCTGTAAGAGTCTACCTAGTGGACTGTTCATTTAGGCTACTGCTGATTGGCTAGGGCTGCTCGTCTCCTCCTCGCTCGTATAGCTGCATGCAATCAGCAGCGGCCGAAATGGGCAGTCCACTAGGTGGACTCTTACAGAATACCCCCCTAGGTGAATTGTAGGTAGGCTATGGGGAAAACAGATTCCAAAATAAGTGGGAGAAAAGTGATGATTGATACAACGATTTCAAGGGATAACAAAACAGAAATAATCGAACTGAGCAAGGCAATCACACATAGCCTTGAAGGACGCCCTGAGCGGCAGAACCACCACTCCCGTTACTGTGCCCAAGAACCACATAATGAAGATGAAAGAGAAAAAAATCTTAGTCGACAAAGCGGTGTTTCAAAGGTATTATTTGTACGTTCTATTTTTATGTGCATTAAAAAACGCCTACTAACTACAGAAAAAAAAAAGAGCTCAACTGTGATCTAATGGCGGGGGGTGAGAGGTACTTTTCAAGTTATGACTTTAGTTGGAACCCTCTCTCCGGAAGGCCCTTTTCTCTGCATAGCGCCAATGCTTTAGCCTGCTTCGTTTTTCTATCTTCTCTTTCTTCTTTTTTTCATGAAACTTTATTGAGGTAACTTTACAGTTTTTGTAACGACTAGCAACACGCCGTGCCTATAGTGCTGCTTTATAGGAATGTGCGGATCTCCGAAAATCCCGAATAATCTCCTATTCAATTCGATCTACATAAGATTGGAGCAAACGTGCGATAAGCTTTATCCCGGCGGCGGTAGTGGATGCAAAGTGCAAAAAGAAATATGTACAGTGAAGCAAACATCACTCATGAAGCCAGACTTTAGCTTATAAATCGCGATCATTCGCACCTTCCCAAGAATAGAGGTCTGCGAACAAACTGGCTATTTACTCCGAGCATTCCATATTAACATATGATAAACAACACTTCATAATGTGTAATTTTATGGCAGGAACTTGCTGACTTTATACATGCTAGCGTATGAACATAATTTTATTGTAATTGTGAAATCGAAAGGTATGTTTATTCGAGAAGTATTCGATATTTGATTCGATTCGTTTCTGGCGCCATTCGATTCGTATTCGATTCGGTTTCAAATATTTCTCTTTGCACACTCCTAGTGCTTTCCCTCTGGGGTTTTGCACTCTAAGCAGGGATCGACCGTCTCATTAAAAGAAATGAAAAAAAAGCGAGAAAAAAGAAAGAAAAATTCTCTCATCGTTGACCCGTTCACTTACCTACGTGTTCTATCTTCCCCTTTTCGAATAAAGATTTATCATCCTAATTATCATCATCACCGTTGTCGTATTTTTACTTGTGGAGCAAAAAGCATTTTTATATTGAAGTGATAAAACCGAGAACAACGATGCAAGGTCCAACCACGCTCGAGGTCATCTTGGTGCTAGCAAACTGTTGTGCTAGCAACTAAGTTGTGCTAGCAAACTAAGCTCAATAAGACGCCCAACGCTCTTCTTTGAAAGCGCGTGCCTGGCTTGAATACGTTTTCCAAGCATGCAGTAAATTGCATTGGAGAGATTGTGTCTCCTTACCTGACTCCATTCTTTATAGGTATCTTTCTAATTTTCTTGTCGAGTACCAAGGTAGCTGTGGCATATATGTAGATATTTCCCAAGACAATCCCATATGCCTTCTGTACTCCTTGGTTACGTAATGGTTCTATGACTGCTGGTATGTCTACTGAACCAAATGGCTTTTCATAACTCAGGAAATCCACAAGGAGAGGTTGATTCTACTCTCCCAATTTCTCGATTACCTGATTGATGACATGGCTATGATCCATTGTAGATCAATTGTATTCTATCCCTTCCTGAAGCCAGCCTGTTCTCTTGGTTCACAGAAGTCACGTGTTGCGCTTATTCTATTGGAAATTGGTGAATATTTTAGACAATACTGAAATTAAGCTAATGGACGTATAATCACTCAATTCTTTAACGTCTGCCTTCTTGTGGATTAGTGTAATGCTGCCAGTCTTCCAGTTCTCTGGAACACTTGAAGTCGTGAGAAATTGCGTATACAGGGCCGCAAGCTTTTTAAGCATGATACCTCCTTCATCTTTCATTAAATCGACTGCTAGTCCATCTTCTCCTGCCGCTTTCCCCCGTTTCATGTCTTGCAAGGCCCTTCTAACTTCATCGCTAGTTAAAGAAGGAACCTCTGTATCCTGTTCATTACTGCTTGGCATGAAGGTAGTGTGGCTGCTCTGGGTATTGTAGAGGTCAGTATAGAACTCTTCCGCTGGTTTTACATTATCTTCGAGATTCCTGATGATATTACCCTACTTATCTTTCAGTGCCCATATCTTCGCTTGTCCTATCCCAAGTTTTTTTGTCACTGATTTCATGCTGCGTTCACTTTTTTACTGCTTGTCAGTCTTTCTCACGTTATAATTACGTATATTCCTCACTTTCTCCTTGTCGATATGTTTTGACAGTTCCGCGAATTGTACCTGATCTCGTGAGTTAAACACTTTCATGCTTTGTCGTTTCTTTATTAGGTCCTTTGTAACTTGGGACAACTTGCCTACCTGTTGCCGTGGTGCCTTGCCTCCCACTTAAATTGCTGCTTCTGAAGCAAGCCTAGTTAGAGTTTCCTTCGTTATCTCTTTGTCATCTTCATCTTTCTGTTCTAAAGCTGTATGTTTGTTTGCAAGCACCAAGCTTAAAAGACCTGCTTTTACCCTTACTGCGTATATGTTGACCTCTTTCTTCTCGACTAATTTTACTCTTTCTCTTTTCATATTGAGGGAAATCCTAAACCTCACTAACCTGTGATCACTGCACTTTATCCTGCCTTACACTTCTTAATCCTGGACTACGCTGGAATCGGCGAAAGTATGAAATTTATTTCATTTGTTGTTTCTCCATTAGGGCTTTTCCAGGTTCACTTTCTGGTGCTACTCAGTATTCATTATTCGGAGCTTATTCGTTCCGCCGAATACCTCCCGCATCTGTCCTCTAGTGTTCCCAGAATCAATGCCACAGTTTCCAATCGCTTGTTCACCAGCTAGCCTTTTCCCCATTTTTGCATTGAAGTGTCCCATGACTACATCATACCGATTTTGCACTTTTCTCATCGCCAGTTCAACATCTTCATAAAATTGTTCTATTTATTCATCCTCGTGACTGGAGGTTGGAGCGTAGCCTTTTGCTACCTTTATTCTATACCTCCTATTCAGCTTTATTACGACTACTGCTACGCTCTCATTAATGCTGTAGAATTCTTCAGTGTTCCCCGCTGTGTCCTTATGTGTTAGGAATCGTACACCTTACTGCTTCCTATCTGGGAGTCCTATATTCCTCTATAGCAGAGGACGTGGCTGTTGGTCAGCACTGTGTAAGCCTCACTAGTTCTTCTTATTTTAGTAAGGCCACTGATATCCCAAACAATGCCCGATAGTTCCTCAAAGAGTCCTGCTAAGCTAGCTTCACTCGAGAGAGTTCGGGTGTTAAACGTTGCCAGGTTCAGGTTCCAGGGGCGGCCTGTCCGGGTCCAGAGATTCTTAGCAACCTCTGTCGCGTCGCATGTCTGACCGCCACCTAGGTCAGATTGTGCGCAGCCGCTGGTAACTGAGGGCCATGTGTTAACTGTAGGAGTCATGAGGGAGGCTGTGGCCGAATACTGCACCGAGAAGGCCAGTTCCTGTTTTGCTGAGGGAATGTCTTTGTTGAAGCTTAGTGGGCCCTCCTTATTTGGTTGCACTTGGACTAGTATAGCCCGACAGGCTCGAGGCATTTTTCCCCGATGCAGGCGCCCCTCCAACCCTGGAGGTGTGGTGAGCTGGAGGAGGGTTTCAGCTTCCAACTTAAGACTTACGCCACCGCCTCAGTGACATAGCTACAAATACAGTTACTTAAGGTAGCCTCAGTTACGGCACGTGAACCCACCGCCGCCTTTGGTGACAGAAAACAAGTAGTAAAAATTATGACATTTCACGTGCCGAAACCACTTTCTAATTATGGGGCAGGCCGTAGTGGGGTACTGCGGAAATTTGGACCACATGGCGTTCTTTTACGTGTACATAAATCTATGTACACAGGTGCTTTCGCATTTCGCCCCCATCGAAATGCGGCCTCCATGGCAGGGATTCGATCCCGCGACCTCATGCTGAGCAGCCTAACACCATAGCCACTAAGCAACCACGGTGGGTAAAACAACTAATAAGAAGTAAGAACACATTCGAGTGAGAATGCCAAGTAATGTAATGAATGCCTCTTGAGCATGCAGGCTTTCGCCTTCACCCTCTTTGGCGTGTGCTGAAGTGACTGTCAGTTTTCTTTTTTCTTTATTTATCTTCAAGAAGAGCCCTACACACTCCCTACTTCGAAGGAACAGCCAAGTGACACGCTCCTTGTCGAAGGCGCGCGTCCCAGACAACGCGGCCTCGCGGCTGAGCTTCTCGAGCAAACTGTTGACGAGTCCGACGGCTCGCGCAGCGCGTGCAGGACTACTAGTGGCGACGCCTGCGCGAGGACGGGCATCGCTCGTTCTCGTCTTGCACCGAAGAGCAACTCGAGGCGCCCATTCAGGGCCTTGCGCAGCTTGACCGGAATCATGCGGATGCGGCTGCAAGCTGCTGCTCTACTGTCGAACATTTCAAGATACCGAGAAAGATGGGGCCACACACGAGACCAACTGACGAAAATAGCGCGGGAACGAGAAAGATGGGGCCACACGCCAGACGCACTGAGGAAAACAGCGCGGGAAATAGAGTATGCGCACTCCGGACAAACACGTTGTCTAATGTCTTCGGGGCGCTTGCGACACGAGCGAGGCGTGCAGAGTCGATGCCATTTATAGCATGGCGAGCGTGGCCGTGAGCCTCTACAATCTCATCGCGAATGCGCAACAACTCGTCCGTCGCAGCTGTCGTGACAGGGGCGGTGCGGGAAGTGAAGTGCGGATTCGGCATGCGTCAGCTTTAGCACTCTCCAGTCGCGCCGCTCGATCTTCTGTGACGGTCGCTTATATTTTGTGCAAGAAGGAAGATGCGATTGTTTCAGAAAAACGCGTGCGAACAAAGGCGTGCGCAATGGACGATGCGTTGATGTATCTTTTTTTTCTTTTTTATAGTTGTCATGGAAACCTAGAATTTTAACTCGTATTTGACGTGCTTTACAAATAATGCCTGTTTGAATTTGTTTAGTACTTCGCTAAAAGCTGCTATGAGACAAGATGCCTAAATGCTGTCATAATAATAATAATAATAATAATAATAATAATAATAAATCTGGATCAGCGAAAAGTAAAAAGAGACGTGCTTTCAATCGCCACTGGAATTCAGTCGAACGGATTATTGTCAAGTCATTACTGTCATAGTAAACTGATAACATTATGAACAGTTGAAGCGCTGAAAAGAATACGAGCAGTAGGGTCACCAGCTGCAGCGTGAAAGTTGCTGAAACCACTTAAGTCACTGAAGTCAGCGTGGAAGAAAAGGTTGGGTGTTTCGGGAGGGCCATGCGACAGAAAGATACCAGTAAAACAGAACAACCAGCTCCAATAGAGTGTCATGATTAGCGCGGCGTTGCATGCAACTGAAAGTGAACAAAAATTAACAATCATAAAAAGCCAGGCGCTCAAGGAGAGGATGAGCTGAACATGCGTGGTGACACAGGGAGAGGAACAGTGCGGAATGGTTACAATCGAGGAGTGCTCTAATTCTCAGAGATAGTAGGGGAGAACGGAGCTGCAGTGGGAAGAACACTTGAACGGCTCTTCAAAAGAAGTGGCGTATACTGTGTATAGAGTGCACAACACCCTGGTGTCATTGTTTGTATAATTTTCACATGTCCACTTGAATGATATGCATGGATTCTGACATCGGTTCAATCTTTTATGAAAATAAATTTTCGGTGGAGACTTCCTTCAGTTGGAGTTCGTTTATTCCACTGCAGTGTACACTCATTTTTCTTAATATCGTTTAGGCAATCACCGAGTAGAAAACTATTAGTAGTTATTCAAGGTGACATTGCGAAGCGGGCAAGAAAATGATGCGAATGATTTTTGATGCATGGTCTACAGCAGTGTTTTTTTATTATTCGCAAGGTTAAGGGCTTGGTGTTCTGACCTGAGCCGTCCCAAAAACTGATCCACCGCAGTGGCTAAGTGGCTCTAGCGTTCTTCTTCTTTAACCCTTAGTACTAACGGTGTCGCTGAAGATTACATTGTGAATCTGCAAAGTTCCTCGAAGTCTGCCAAGTGTTTTCTCTCCTGCACTTTACCTGCACTTTTCTTTTCCCTTTTTCTCGCACGATCCTTCAAGTTCTGTATCTAAATCGTTCCCGTTCCTAAAGGTGTGCTATCAGTTCCTTTCACACAAGTGTGTTACGATGTGGCATACGCACAAGGCATCACTTACTACTGGTGACAGCATTATTGAAATACAATAGTTGGTTTGTTTTTGTTACGAGTAACTCATGTTTTATTTTTGCATTATACTACGTGTGTTCCTATGCTTAGCTATTTATCTATTCTTTATATTTGTTTAATTGTTTGCGATTGCATTCCTTTATCTAGTCAGTGCATTTCGCCCATGCCTGCTCCAATGCTGTTGAGCCCTGAGGGTAATAATAAATGAATTAATGAAATAACACGACGCGTAGTGATGTACTGGGGCCGTGTTCGAATGCAGTCAAGGGAGCGCCGAAAAACGCTTTAGTGTTACATGCTTGTGCAACTTAACCTAACTTCGGCCACATTCATCCGGTGGCTATTTTCTTTGATCCTCTGTATAACACTCTCGTTTGAAAGGCGCCTTGTCCTCTCTTTGTTGTTTCTTAATTGGTGTGGTGTTTCTGTTGGCGCTTCATGTTTTGAAATCTTTTGAAAATGAAAGGCAGAAATTACTGAGGTGCATAATGGTAGGAAGGATATCGGGGACTTAAGAAGGGTCAATGAAACAGGTGACTGCAAAAGTTGCTCTGAGCTGGAGTTGGCGCGGTCGAACAGAGGTACAGCAAACTTGGAGGAACAGAATACGCTCAAAGGGGCGCCAGAGGTATTCGGAACGTTATGTTTGTATGTGAAAAGAAGATGAATAATTCCGTGACACAATCTTCCTCGCTTACCCTTTGTTCTGCCTTTCTATGGCAAGCACACACAGCTAGCGGTCCACTGCGATCCGTTTGCAAGATGTCAAAGTTCTGGTTCTCGTCGTTATTGTAATCTTTTTGATATTTTTTCTTCTTTGGTTTCGGGGGAGAAGATGCTCAGTGGTAGTCTGAAGTTCAATCATTCTTTTTCTGCACAGCACAACTTTCTTCCCTTCTGCGGGATTTATTTTTCCCCCTTGGCAAGGAGAGAAGCTTCAAGGGCCACTTGGCGAAAGTTACCGAAGAGGACGACAGGCGATAGCTTTCGATGGAAACGCGCGCAAGAGGCAATATACCGTCCCGTGCCAGTGTGCTCGCTCACAGTTTTTTCGCTCTCATCCCTTTCTGGAGTTTGTCGCGTCTGCGGTCACGGCGTCTTCACCTTTTCGGCCGAGATTGACTGATAGAAGACATTGCCTGCATGGTCGTTGCGCTTATTCGCCCGTCAACTTCGATCAACTTTTCGCCCGACCGCTGAAAAGGAGATAGCAGAAAGCGCAGCAGAAGGTGTGGACAGACGCTCTTCACTCAAGTTCTGCTTGAAAGACTACGAACAGAAAACTAAGCCTGCTACCCTTTCCTTCATTTTGTGAACTTTCTTCAACGCCCTTCTGCTATACTTGCTGTGGTGTCAGCTGCGGTTCCGTAGTCATCTTTCTCGAAGCTTCTGCTGATCCAGCTCATTTTTCTTTACTTTCTCTTGAAGAGTGTGCTCCGCGGTGTTCTTGAAATAATCGAGAAGTCGCGAAATCTATAGCCGTTCCATCGCGGTCGACGTCTATACCATGACTACTGCGTTCCGTCTGCCTGGCTTAGAAAGATTTAAGCAAGAGTGTAAGAAAGCCACTGTGCCTGTCTTTTCGTTTTTTTTTGTACTCCCTAATGTTATTTTTTCACCCATGCGCGAGAATTCAGGCCACAGAGCAAGAAGTTGAATTCGTAAACTCAAAGAAAGTTTCTGAATTGTGAAATTCGCAATCCGGAGACGGTGCGCGTCGTCATCTGTCACTCTTATCCTCAACGTCAATTGGCTCGCTCTTGCGCTGGTGCTAGTGTCATCATTTTCGAGGGCTGTGAGCCCGAGGCATACGGTTTCAGTTTGATCCTTAACGGGCCAGTGCATTCTGAAAAATCCGTTCTTTCTTTCGCGTCGCGAACGTAGAAATATGTGGGAATCATAGCTCGTCGCTTCTGTAGAACAATAAGTTTGATATGTCTGGCTGGCCAAAACTGCGGTAAAGTGCGCTTGTTGAACTCTTCTAGAAGGAATCGTTGTCTGCAGAGCATAAAAAAAAAGTTTAGTAGGAGAGTCTAACGTCGCTTGTCAGTTTGTCGTTGACGACGTTGATAAATGACGCTAGAATCGACATGGTGATGGAAAGGCGGTAGATTTTTTTTATGGCATGAACTTTGAAGGTGAAGAATTACATAGAGGTTATTTCAAATTACGTATAACCTAGTTTTAGGTTAAAAAAATTACGTTATGTGCGATTTCTTTTCATGTCAACTACACAGGCCACGGTGGTTCCGTGACTATGGCGCTGCGCTGCTGAGCATGATGCCGCAGGTTCGATGCCCACTCGCGGCAGAACAGCGCACGCATTCTGATGGGGACAAAATGCCGTAACACTCGCGCACCGTGCTTTTAGCGAGCACTGAAAAAATCCTAGGTGCAGGAAATAGTGCAGAGTCCTCCACCACGGCGTCTCTCGAAAAAACCACTGTGCAGAAAATGAAGTCCACAATTCATGAAGGCTTCCTAAATTGGTAGAACATTGGTAAAAATAAAAAAAACAGCAACGCACTTGCTAGTGGAGTGTTTGTTGTTGGTCTAGTTGGTGAAGAATAGTTTTTTAAGGAAAGAGTCACGCAAATTGACATATTTACTGGAGGAATCCTGGAACCTTTATGTGAGAAAAAAAAATCGTAATCACGTATTCAATGGCTCCTCCGTGGCCAGTTTAAGCGCGGCAATTGGCTGCATGCTGCAGAAAAAAGAAGTTTTTGCGGGTAATGTGTGACCTTGTGTGAGGTCTTTCTCCCATGCTCATCGTGTTTCTTACATGTGATTGTGTCCTCCGCCCAAAGTTGAAAAACGGTTAGCATGTAGCGGCGAACGTACCGTTTGTCCCAAACACCTTTGTTCTGAAAGCCTTTCTATCTGCTCACTTATTCCCATAAACTTCTTTCCGAAAATAAGACCTTAAACGTAGGTGAAAAAAAAGTAATAATTTCTAATGCCTTTCAGATATTCTCAGAATTTTAGCCCCCGATGCCGTAAGTCGCAACAAGCGAGCTCTCAGATCATGACAACAGTGTCCGTTTGGTACTGGCGCCGCGTAAAATTGCGGAAGATGATCCCTCGCAATAATGCAGTTGCGCGTTCCGACTAGTGGTCGTTTTTTTCTTTCGAGGCATTTCAGAGGAGTAAACTTTTAAGGAGGTGACCGGCGGGGCTCCAGCTTCCGGGTGGTTAATCTAAAGATGGCCCTTCGTTGGACGACAGGGCAAATTCATTAGACCGCACCAAACGAGAAATCGATGGCCCCCGAGCATAGTCTTTATTCTCACGTCTGTCATGGGTGCGTTAGTATATGCTCCCGTTTTCCGTTCGATTGAAAGCGTTGCTGCTGATGCACACGCGCAGAGCTTTGCCGCTGCTCGTCTGACACATCTGCAAGTCCTTGCTAAGAATCGTCTGGCTAACATTGCGGGCATCCGGATGTTGCTTGGCCTTTAACGCCGCTACAAAATAGATGTATCATTAAGACATTGATCGAGCTAAAACAGAGGAAATAAGAAATTGAGAAAATAAGAAATAAGAAATTGCAGTAAGGTGCGAAATGAAAATTAAACACCTCGATATGAAGACAGCATCTTGCACAGAGTATCCCAATTCAACTAGTCATGAAGCTAGCTATGCGCATGCTCTCTCACGAAATGCCAGTTATCTGTACTTTTATATTACGCAAATGGGAGCAACAGTGGCATAGAAAAATGATCCCGTAGAAACCACGGATGCCTCTTCAAAGTCGAAATAAGCGCATCAGCTGCCCCCGCCTTCTAGTGCACAATATTCTCCGTAAATAACATTTCGAGCACGTCTCCAATTACAGACTGTTCAACTCCCTCCCGAATGTCGTTACACACGAGCCCGAGAATAGGCTCATTTACTTTTGTACGTCCTGCGTAAAAAGTGTGGGATGTGCCGAGGTACAAACAGACACATCCAACCCAAAGGACGGCACTCTCACAACGCCGTCTCAAGGACGGACGCTGCGGCAAAGATTCGAAAAGAGAACCCGTTCGATTCTGCTGCGCTTCTTCACGTGCCCAGCCCAACGTGTTCACATAGCCCAATTATTCTTGCCTAGCAACGCGTACACTTCCGTGTAGACGAAAGAGTTTCGGAAGGCAAGCCAATTATAACGCTTCTACAGTTGGGTTCTTGTACTATGATTTCGGCAGTGTTGTGTTTTTTTCTCCTTTCGTCTTTCAGGGAGTATGTCAAGTTCCTAAGCTGGCCTCATTATGGCCACGCGCACAGCCATTTTCTTTACCTTATATAGAGGGCGGAACAAAAAAGAGACGAAACATCTCTCGCAAAAAAATTATTATATGTATATATATATTTCGGCATGGTGCGCTCGTGGCTCCTCAAAGCAATTATTTTCGCCTCCTTCTGTAACGTCGAGAAAATGTGAATGTCGCTCCTTTAGCCTTCCTTACATTTTGCCTTATTAGTGATTTTTGTCTAATCCGTTTCGTTGTGGGTTGATTTTCTTCTTTTTCTTCGATTCTCGGCAATAATGAGAGTGTACGACGTTGTTCGTTTATACAACACGACCTACGCATAGCTGTTACGCGAGCGGTGGTCCTCGAACCAGGGGAGTTTAATCAAAAGCAAAAGCTGCAGTAAGGCTTCATTTGGCGAATAATTTATCGGTAGCCTGTTTGGTGAAATCTGAGAGCGCAGGAGCACGACAAGGAAATAAAAAAAAGGTAATTATCAAGTGTGAGCATGCTGAGAATGAGCACTAGGGCTACTAGAAAATCAATCAATCAATCAATCAATCAATCAATCAATCAATCAATCAATCAATCAATCAATCAATCAATCAATCAATCAATCAATCAATCAATCAATCAATCAATCAATCAATCAATCAATCGAAAAGATAGTGGTAATACGGCAAGTGAGCTGAAAAAATGCGGAGCTGCTCTGCACCAACGCGCAAACACCAAGAAACCGCAGGAATGGGTGAACGTCGCGCGTGTAACACAGATTGAGATATGCAATATTGTGCCTTGCTGTCAACGAGAACTAATCACTCCTCGTCTCAAGCGTCAGTAAGAATACAGGAGCGTGACTTTCGGTGCGTATGCGTGTATGCACTACGTAGGGTTGCGACGAATGTATAATAAATGATATACATAAACAAACCTAAAAACTCAAGTGGTACTTCATAGTTTCAGACGATTATGACACGCGTATTGCTCTCTACATCGCTCCATTGTAATTGAATTATTACTGCTACTCGAAAGTTCTGGCGCCGTTCCTGCTTTGTGGATTATTTCGGGAACGCTTTGAAGTGTTCAAGTGGGCGGCGTACGTCTTAACAAAAGAGGAAATGACAGAAACCATGGCCGTAATTGGCTTGAAGCTGCGCAGCAGCGCTAGACTCAGTACAACGCAATAAATCATTCGACATGAATGTCTGAAACCACAAGCACTAACACCAAACGATTCAGTATATACTACCCGTCAGTACAGTGGTAGCTTATTGATATGAGTGATTGAGTTTCTTCTAGCAATTTTAATATGTGAAACCATATATGCTCAAAGTCTCCTCAAAGCACCTGCCACGTGTTGCATTTGACTGCCACCGTTACACGGCGCGACTGTCACGATGCGACAAGCCGTCACTTCTGTACTTAAATTAAGGTGTCGCTGTGAAGGTGGGAACTTGCATTGCTAGGACCGAGTAGGTAGAATATCATATTTTTTTCGTTGTTCCTCCTTCTACCTCCTCACAAGCCAACACGAAGGCGTGTTGGGTATCGGCACTCAACGCCTTAGTTGGCCTGCTCAGGTTCTTAAGGACTTGTGCGACCGACTTTGACAGTTGTAGCGCGTTGCTTGACGTTATTTGTGCTGCATTTTTTCTCTTTAAGATGTTTCATTCCTTTTATCACCTTTTATTGCCTTTCTCCAGGACAAGGTAGCCAACCTATAGACGTCAGACTGGAGTTTTTCAAGACGCGTAGCGCCAACTGCCGGGGCAAAGAGGCAGTAATTGAGTAGTGCGAAGCCCGACTCCCTTGCTAAATTGCATATGCCACAAGCGACTGAGAAACAACGATTTAACTAGATTTTGGTTCATATTGCGAGTGTTTTGTGCATTTAACACACAGGCAGAGAGCTATGGATTTCTACGTTAGTCGGACGCGCCGCCGAACTGCCATAAAGCGCTTGCTGGCTCTCTTCAGACTGATGGCGGAAACGACGGCAACCGCGATAGCTCCACACGATACGAAGAAACGCCGTAATCGACGCTACTGTTGTGTTGTAAATTGCCATGAACGTAAAGGACTGAATAACAACGTCCAGTTTTACCGATTTCCGTCGCGATCGTATGAAAGGGAAAGGCGAGAGCGCTGGGTACTGGCCGTTCAACCTGTTGGGTAATCGAATAACTTGCATTTCCCACAACATAGCGGCTCGCATGAAAAAGTGTGGCAATTTTGTTCTGCTGTAATTGTTTTGCGTAGCCCTGACGGAGGACCATGGTAACCAAGCGAAAACTTAAGAATCTGCAGCCGCCACTTCGGTGGCAACAGACGAAAAACATTGCGAACCAGCCTGCGTATGTGCGATTGATATTTCTACCTGTTAACAGACGTCCGCCTCCGCTTTACTCAACAAGTGGAACGGAGAGATTTGGCAGGTCAGTTTAACCAAACATTTTGGTTCGTTTATGAATTCAAAATCCTGTTCTAGAGCATCGTTGTATCGCGAGCTCATTTCTACTTTCGGTATTTTGTATATGTCCTGCGCTGATACAACAAGCACGTTTATCAATGTGCTGAGCCTGCTCGACTGCGTTTTTCAAATGTGAGCAATAAAGTTGCTGTACGAGCACTGGATGAGTAATTGAGAAGCAACGCACGTGTGTTAAGAGAAAAAATGTCGCGCTTATTTACATTGATTTGTTCGCGCTTGTTGCTCGAAGCGTCTGCGAAATGTGCAAAGGTACTAAGCGATGCTGTAGCTCCTGCGAGAAAAAAAAAATATGCGGAGCGTAGGCACAGTAGGAAGCTTACTTTCGTTATGATCGCCCGCTGTTTGCTGCCTTGGAAAACGTTTTCTGTCTGCTGCCCTGAAAAAGGCTATTGAAGGATTTACTCTCTGCAAATAACTGCGAGAAAAAAACATTACGATAATAACATGCATAAAAATATAGGAGATACCCAATCTTGTGTTCAGGACATTTTCAATATGAAACAATTTGAAATGCTTAGATTTTTATGCTGATATGCCTATAAGCAACCCTGATGCTCTCTGTACTTGCGAGCTGCAGCACGCCGAAATAACACCTAGCTGAGACTTTTTTTATATTGTACACGTACTTCGCCCTGCTGAGCCTCCTCCCTTTTCGAAGCGTGGATGGGCGGAAGAGGCTTTCCAGGTCCTTGATTTTTAGGAAACCGTGCCTCAACACAACCGAAAGAGGAGGGTCTATTGTGGCCTATGCACCTTCGCTTGTGGACAGCTCTCCTTGCACTACTCAGTTCGCGCTAAGTCTGCGATGGGGGCGCTGGTGACGGGTTTTCCCGCAGCGCCGCCTGGGCAGAGTCTGAGGTCTACACTTACGCTGGCTAACCTCCCTGTTTTTTCCCTGTCTTTCTTCTTGTCCTTGTATTTTCAGCAATAACAAGATGCTCACCCAAGCCTATCGACGAAAAAGATCGCTTGCGCACTTAGCGACTGTGTTCGTGTAGTCGATTATGAATAAAATTTAAACAAATAAAACAAGGAGAGGCGCGCTAGGTGTAGCCTGTTATTCTATTGTCAGATCTCCTCAAACGAATCCGCGCGTTCTCTCAGAGCCAGTTTTCGAAAGGAATAGAATGCATTTGTCAGGGACGAGCAGCAAAAGTTCACGATAAAGAAATATATGCTGTCTGGCAGTGGCCCCACGGCTGGAAAAGGCCATTCCTCCACGAGTAGCAGACCCCCTCCATTAGAGGCCTGTCTCCGCGGGTTTTCCCAATCTAGAAAACGCACGAAGCCAGAATTTGATTTGCCTGGAATGCATGTACCCTGCTATTCTATCGGGGCGTTTGGAGCCTTTTTATTTTTTGTCTCCAAGCATTCCACATGTTGCTTTTATTGTAGACGAAACAGTTCTCTACTTTCTTTTTTTTTTCACCTTGTCCACCTACATTGCGCACCCTCAAATGCTCTGTCTTCGACGGAAGAGGTGGAACATTGACATCTTGGTGTATAATTTACACTGCTTGGCTGACGTCCTACAAGCATGTGCACATAGAGCTCGCACGACAAGTGTAAGGACTACCCAGTGTGTGCTTAAATATAAGAATTAACGAAAGAAAATGTACTCAAAAGTGGTTAAGAGCGTGATTGCCTTAATAGCGCAGAGAAGACGACGACACAAGAGAAAACAACAGAACAAGCGCTGTCTCTAGTCTCGTCGTCTCCCCCGTGCAATTAAGGCAACCATGCATAATTACTAACCCACGAAAATTTCGTTTCTTGCATAGTTACGAGCAGTAAGCGTAGCGCGTTGTAGACGACGAGAAAATAAGCGGTGATGGGCACATTTGGATCCAAGTAATGGCAAGCAAGTGGGATGAGGTCGGGTGCTGTGATTGTTATCTGTCAATGTGATCAAACGTTGTTAAAGTTGTTTTGCGATTAAACATTGGTAAAGTTGTGTATGTTGCTGTCGTCACTTGGCATACGCGGCCGAATCCTTCGCCTGGGATAAAAAAAAAAAAAACGTTCATGAGCTTCGAAACAAATGTTGCGAGTTGGCAACAACTTTCTCCTCGCACATTTGACCGCGTCCGAAATGCGCTAGGTTGACTGCTCGTAATGAATCGCCAACAACTGCCACCTTAGTGAAGACAGGTGTTCAGTATCCACTTGGGGCTTCGTGATTATGTATCGTAATTCTTGCAGAGAGTATAGGGGGACACTCAAACAAGAAACCGAAAGAAACGTGCCCTTACCCATACCGCTGAGTATAACAAACTTGACAGAGATACTCGAAAGAAAAAAAAATGGCTGTGGCTTAGGTAAGGTTAAGCCCAGGATGCGAAGCATACTAGCCTTTATTTTAGTTGTTGAACCACTGTTTAGCCTGGTGAACTGCTGTTGCTTGGCTATATTTGGTTCGGCTAGACGAAGAAACAACTCATGCATTACTTCTTCGCCTTCAAGAGTGGAACGCGACAGCGTTCCCGTCGACCCGCCAAGGGGTGTAAGACAATGGGCTACAGGGCAGCGACTACGCGCCCCGCATTGGACGCGGTGAGCGTCGAGCAAAGCAGCGTTCGGCGCGGCAACGAAATGTGCGCCTGAGCAAGAGACGCACGCCTTAGAAACAGCGCGTTTCTAAGGCAACACCGCATTCACTAGAGGGGCTTTTGTACCGCTTTGAAGCGTTGTACTCGTGGCTCAGTGGTAGCGTCTCCGTCCCACACTCCGGAGACCCTGGTTCGATTCCCACCCAGCCCGTCTTGCAAGAGTTGAGCCAAAGCCACTTCTCCTCTGTCGTGACGTCACGGTGTCACGTGATTTCATGGTCACCGCCGCGCCTGAGGAGCTGGGTTGAGCCCTCGTAATATGCTTCGCATAAAAATTGCCTCGCCATCCCGGCCCTGCGAAAGTGGATGTCCGGCGAAGCTTTTGAAAACCCCCACTGCAACTGCTGAGGGGGGTATGCAATGCTTTATTGCTTTAAGGTAATGCTAGTACCGGTAATTCAGAGTCATGCGAGTAATGGTAATTTTGACAGCATGCCGCCGTCCATAGCGGTGCTGCAACAACAGGCCCTTTTCCAAATCCCCATGTGCGGTCCCATGCAATGCGTATTTTCCCAACTATTGGCGGCAGTAGTCACGCTTCCAATGAAGACAGAGTGGTAGCTGCGCATGGTGGAGCTCGACTCTGGCGTATGCTTTCGTCACGAGAGTCACGCCAACACGTTTCATGTCTTGAGAGAACCAAACTGTGTTCGTATGTGCGGACTCCAAAAAATGACTGGGTCCCCTTTGCCGTCGCATGCTGCCTCGCGGGAAAGCTAGCTTTACAAGTATGAATACGGTGTATTAGTTTGCACTGATATCGACACTTTGGGAGCAATGCCCATTACAATTGATGATTCCAAGATGGGGGCTTCCACACTGAAAGGACAAATTGCCGCTTTGCCCTTACTCAGTATTGAACTTCCGCCCCGCAAGCCGCTTAGTGACCCGTATGCAACACAGTATCACTGTGTGCGTGCGGTGCGCTTTTGTTGTGTTTGAGTTTGCGTCTGTTGACGCTTCGTCAAGAGAGAGCCTCAGGCGGCGCCATTGATTTTCTCATTATTCGTCATGTGCGGTTTAGTCACAGCGGGTTTAGACACATCAACGAGTCCTTGTGGGCATGCCGGAAGATTGCGATTAAATAAACAAAGCAATATACAAGTACACGTGGACGAGGGCAAGACTGTGAGACATGCGCTTATGTGGCCATAAAGTAAGCCACAGTTACGTACCTCCATTCCCAGGTGACTGCGGTAACGACAATAAATGGCCTTGGCGCGAGCGCGTTTCAGCGCAACTACCGGAAGCATTTAGCTGTTGGCGCTCTGGGGTGCGGTACAGGAAGCCTTAGCCAATAAATGCGTGTATATAGGCTAGACAGGCACGCGACACGAAGTTAAAGGAGAACATTATGGCAAGGGATGTTCCTACATGGAACGGCAATCACGTGTTGTGGTGCCAAGCAGTAACACATTTAGGCACGTTAATAGGTGCCCTTTGGCGCTGCAGCTCTCCCCGTTTTATTTATTTTTATTCTGAAATTAAACGGCAACTATGGGGCACTAGTTACTACGCGTGTCCGAATAGCGAAATTTTTGCATAGAATTGAATAGGAATATTCCAGAAAGATGAGCTTGGGAATAGCTAACTTAATATCGAAAATTTTCAAATAAATATGAAGTAAGATTCGGCAGTGACAGTTACAATTACTTACGTGTGCGAATGGGAGAACATTATAGTCGCTTTGGTCAGTCAGTCAAGAACTTTATTGAAGTCCTGAGGAGTTTCAAGCCGAGTCGCTTTGGTGAAATGTTATTTTTTTGCACGCGTTTCTTTACGCAAGCGCTCGCCTGCCGTCCAACCGCCCTTCGGTAAGGCCAAATCAAAGCGCGCCAAGCTTCTCATCGGGCTCGCTTGTCCGCGAGGAGTTCGTATAACCCCGGACCGGGGTTCTCGAATAAAGTTTATTCTCTCTCTCTCTCTCTCTCGAAGGAGCGTCCAATGGCGTTCAGTTGGACATTACTGCATTCAATTTTAAACACTGATTTTCTACACTGGCGACGTGTCGCCGCCTCTTCCACACTGGCTTTGCCATCACGTGCCCAATGACGCACTAACAAGACCACACCTTTAGTCAGAGAGATGGCTGCGACAGGACGCGTGCACTGGTGCACGCACTAGGCACACGTTTAGTCGGCCAGAACCGGGGAACTGCTGTGGCGTCGGGGAAGCATGCTTTTCTCCCACTCCGAAGGTCCGTGGTTTGATTCCCACCCAGGCCGAAATTTACTGAACTTTCTTTTGAAACCCATTGATTTACTTCGTTTACCTGAACCTCCCTGAAAATTTTGACATCAATTCGAGCATTCTCGACGTGCTATGACTCTTTGCGCCGTCGGCCATTTTCGGTACCATGGCTCGGAGGGACGCCAACGGTTTTTCGCCTAATGAGGCATATGATGCTTTTGCATTAAAAATATAAAGGTTCTGTGAGTTCCCTTATTAAAAAGAAAGGCTTACTTACAATATTTGATACCTGTGATGTCGTTCACAACTGAATTTATTAACAACTGAGGAAATTGTAAGTGAGAAACAAGTGAAAATTGATCCCATCTGGTACACATGACGACAGTAAATAAAGAAAGAGCGCGTCGCTATAGATGCACTGAGTTTTATGTGCGTTCAAAGAGCTTAGTGTAATACTCCAGCACTGCTCATAGGTTTACAGGCATGAAAGCTGACGGAGATATTGCTCAAATAATTTGTAGATTTGCTTAAATCGAGGTAATCCCTACCGAATGACTAGATATGTTGAGCAAAAGTTAGGCACCCCATGCGTTTGCTCAGCGACTGGTGCATCTGAAACAAGCACTGTTCCCAGCATGCAGCTGGATCATGCTGAATACGATGCCCCTTGCATCGCATTTCCTCCTGCAGACTCTAATGTACGTGTCTCGCCCTTATATTGGAACTGAAGCGAATGTTCGGGAACTACCGAATAATACATTATCGAATCCAATGTGAATCAAATAGCACGGGCCTATTTAATTCGCATTAAAAATTTTAATTATTTCCATGCAGCCAATAACATGGGCCTTCTAGCTTTACTACTCACGACCGTCAGTACACTTACTTTTTCAACGGAAAAATTAAATCCAATCTTGTTTCGTAGCTCGTGTGAAGCTTTTGTGACGCTGGCAGTGTTATTCTTGCTTCAAAATAGTATTTAAAAGCCGTTTCCATTTTATTCTTAGTCTGAGTATTTCCTCAAAGAAATAGAAAGAGAAACACAGGAGAGGCTTGGACTTGTTGGTGGGCGTTGATGTTACCCGAAAAAAGAAAAATGATACGAGAACAAAACAAGGCACACAACATATGTGTGTTTTACTTTGTCCCTGTCTAATTTGTCACTGCTGATCTAAGAAAAGAAAGAAAGAAAGAAAGAAAGAAAGAAAGAAAGAAAGAAAGAAAGAAAGAAAGAAAGAAAGAAAAGGACTAATAGAGCGCAGCTGTAAGCTCTACCAAACGGTTTCGCATTCGCCATGCAGAAAGATGACACTTTCATACCATGCAGCGATGAATTCTTGTGCCGTGACGGCCGCAGATGTTACAGAAGAGTGATTGAGAAACTCGTACTTGGCCCAAAGGCTCAATTCTAGGAAAGCTGAGCTTTCTATGTCTGTGATGTCTTCACCGTTTCGGTTCTTCTACACATTTTACCAACCTGGTTTTTATTTTGTTTGCCACATGTTACGGTCGTCACTCTATCCGAAAAAAAAATAAAAGAATAAGGAAGCCGTTCTCGAAAGTTTTCAGTTCCGAAAGAAAGTGCACCGAAACTACGTTTGAACACACAAATGCCCTTTGCCGATGGTCCCGAGCAACAGACCTTGCGTAGCAACGCTCAGGTACCTGTGACGGCGGTTGGCGTTCACCTTCAGCATGCGATGCTGGGAGGTTAGCTCGACCCATAAAATGTTCTACAAAACTCACTAGGAGAAATTCTGGCGCTCCGATCGTTCCTATCGCTCTCATGGAAAATTGGGATCTTTAATGAAAAGACGAGTAACGATGCAGTATCAGTTAAACAGGAAGTCATAGCCACTGTCAAGCAATATAAGCACCTAGGTACACACATAAACCAAGGAAAATCCTATTCAAGCGTGCATCAAAATATTTTAAAAGTAAAACGAAAGTGGATTGCAGCAGTAATGAAAAATAGAGCCAGTGCGGCTGCAGTAAATACGAAGGGGTGCGAGGACCTTGGAAAAGTCTAGTGGTGCTAGCGCTATCCTCCGCAAATGAAATTCTGTACTATAAATAAAACAATATTGTCAGGGTTGGAGATTAACTCCAACGTGGGCCGACGAGCTTATGTTCCCCGCGGTAAAACAACAAGTGGGCCAGTGCAAGGTGACATGGCTAGGGCTTCTTTTGAAGTCAGAGAAGTGCAGAGTGATATTAGTTTTGAAAGACTAAGGATGGCATATGGATTAAAAGTAATGGCCAGCTAAAGTGCACGAAGATCTGTACCTCAAAAACGTGGACACGAAATGCAGGAAAAGTTCAAGAAAGTTTGCAACCAAGTACACGTTAACTGAAAGCTTAAATAGACGACTAGAAGCCATAAAAAAAGCAAGGGAGAGGAACAGAGACGGCCAATCGGATGCAAAGGATGGGAAGAAAAAAAGGACTAGGGATATTTACAAGAACGTGAAGGAAGAAATCTGGTGGGAAAATCTGTATGATAACCCAAAAGGGCGTGCCTTGCTACTTGAGCCCTGAGCTGGCTGCCTGAGGACAAAAACATACCGGAGCAAACATGTGCCACAGTATATGGAATGCGTGGGATGAAAAAAAAAAAGAAGCCAGAAACGACTTGGCACATCGTGATAGGACGTCAAGATATTGACGCAGTGATATCTGCAGGGAGTGTCCACCTTCCAGAAGCATTGGTATTGCAATAAGATACAGAGATTAACTGGTCAGCAGTCGAGATAAGTACAAGACAATCAGAGTATTGGTGAAAAAAAAGCAGGGAAGTGATTGATGGAGTTGGAGTCATTGCAAGCATAGGTAACGGTACAGTAAAGTGATAGAGGTTTTAAATACGAAAGTTAAGTTCGAGATCAGATGTGCCGAATGCTAGATAGCGAATGATGTAGTGAAATCTGAATAAATCAGGCAGGCTAGAGGACCATAGCTTCTCGCCCCGCTTCAGAAGGGATGCCCCTAAGCATCATCACCATCGTCATTATCATCGCCATCATCATCATCCTCATCATCATCACCGTAATAATCGATCAGCTATACCATGGTATTGATTGTTAGTAGCTTACACGTGCTTGTCTAACGTTCAGGCTTGTGTGCGGCTTCAAACGGTTTTGTGCCTATAATTATAATGCTTACCTTTTCTAAATTTCCGAGCACTCGTGTTTTTTTTTAAACACACGCACCTAGAGAATAAGCCTCTAAGCACGTGCATAATTATTGCGAAGTGTTACATTCATGAAACAGTTACGTTGCTCTAAACAATCAACTTGCGAAGTCACAACGCTGCTTGAAGCTACAGGGACGAAGTTTAGGCAAATCGATGCATTGCCCATCATTCCAAAGGTGGCTGAGAGAGAGAGAATGAAGAGGAAAGGCAGGGAGGTTAACCAGATATGAGTCTCCGGTTTGCTACCCTACACTGGGGATGGGGGATAGGGGTTAGAAAGATGACAGAGAGGAAAACGCTAAAAAAAAGGAAAAAAAAAAACACGCACACATGGAGGCACACACACAAAAAGCCGTTCCAGTTAAAGTCGTTCACTCAGGCCGGTAGATCGCAAAAAGCGCAATAGCGCTTGCACGGCCTTCTTCTGTGACGGTAGGTCCTTTCGATGTTGTAGAATTCTTTTTTCGGATAGCGCTTGGTCGTCCAGTTTGTCAAGTTCGTGGCGAAGGCATGCCCTCTGTGTACTGTACTGCGGGCAGGCACACAGAATATGGCCAATTGATTCTTCATGGCTTCATTTTCTTGAGGGAATCGCACCAAACGAGATCAAGGACGTGAGAATAAACTCACGGAAGAATGTCCTAGCAGTAGATGTTCTACACCGTAGTGCACTGCAAAGCCTACGGCACGTAACGGAGATCGACAAAGTACAAGTTCGATCCATGATACCTACAGGCTGCAATGGCACTGTCGGCGTCATTTATGATGTCGATATTTCTATACCAACCGACGACTTCCCTATATTAATAAAGCCAACTACCGAAGGCACTCTTATCACGCACATCACAAGACTTGGCAACACACGATGCCTGAAGCTGTGGTTTGAGGGAGACAGCCTTCCCTCACACGTCAAAGTTGGCCACGTCCGCCATCCAGTCCGCCCATACGTACCGAAGCCCCTGCAGTGCTACAAATGCTGCAAGATGGGACACGTAAAAGGTGTCTGCAGGAATAACCTCGTGTGCCCACGGTGCGCTGAATCTCATTCAGCAGATGCCTGCCGCGCAACTGTGTTGAAGTGCCCTAACTGCCATGGTACTCATGACGCCTCATCCAATGATTGCCCGCGGGTGAGGAACGAGCGAGCAGTGCTCAAACGTATGGTACGGGACCATTCAACACACAGAGAGGCTGCCGCTACTATCAGGCGTCGACGACATCGCCATCGAAGAGCATCACGAAGAGTAACATCGACTGAAAGATATACACCATCATCTTCCGGCAAAGCGGCTACCGTATCAACGCCGACTTCCACAAAGACAGACACTGCGAAAACGAAGAAAGGGGCAAGACTCGCACCTCCTGAAGAGTGGCCAACACTTCCACGAGCACAACCTGCATCCGAGTCACATCAAATTGCGCCGTCCTCAATGACCTCACGAACCGAGGATGCGACGACGACTGAGGATCGCCAAGTCATAGTGATGCTGAAGTCACTTATGGACGCCATGCGCATTCTACTGAGCAGCATGAAAACCCCGTCGGCACAGAGCGCACTGCAGGTGCTGGACACCTTGAGTCCGGTGCTTGCGGCTCTAGGGTAAAACCACGGCCCGAAAATTGCCGTCGTTTCAAGAGGAGGTCAAGAATGCATCTGTCTTTCAGTGGAACGCCAGAGGGCTTAAGTCACGCATGTCCGACTTCAGGCAGTTTGTATTTACGCACCAATTCCCCATTATCGTGATTTGCGAGCCCAACCTGACAGCTCCCATCAGGCTGTCCGGATATGAGTGCTTTATGTCCTCTGCCCACGGAGAATGCAGCAAGGTCGTTGTGTTTATACGCCGTGAATTGACTTATGTACATCACACAGTGCCTCCTGACGAAGCAAATCAATACGTTTGCTTAACAGTGAAGAAGAAAAAGCTCACGTTCACAATTCTTGCAGCTTATTTATCTCCAACAAGCCGTCTAGATTGTGAGCGCTTACGGGGAATATTGACATCGACTCCACAGCCGTGGGTGCTCACTGGGGACTTTAACGCCCACCATTACCTATGGGGAAGCTCCAAAGTGAACTCTAGAGGCAGAACGTTGGTGTCCTTTGCCTATGAACTGGAATTTTGCCTGTCAAACGATGGAAGCCCTACTTATCTGCGTGGATCAGCGTATAGTAGCTGCTTGGACCTTACCTTCGTTTCACGTTCGCTTTCGAGAAGAGTGCACTGGTTTTCGGATTTAGAAACGCGGGGTAGTGACCACATCCCCACCTATTTGAAGATCGAAGGTTTGACTATCTCCAAGTCTTCCAGAACCGTCCAGTGCACCGATTGGCCTAAATACAAAATAATAATGGAAGATTTTTGTCGGGACGGCACCTCCTATGACCTACAGGGCGCGATAAAGGATGCCGTACAGACAACCACGCATTTGCTTTCGAAGAGTTCTTCCCGCACCGATTTCGACATCGAACCAGCGAAACGTCGAGCGATTCGCCGTCGTGCGGAACGAAGATATAGACGCACGAAGTCCAATTATGATTTGAGATTGGCTAGACGAACACAAAAGAAAATACAGCGTCACATGAACAAGCTGGCTTCGCGACAATGGGTATCCTTTTGCGAGTCCCTGGATCCGCGAAAACCTTTGTCGCTTATATGGAGGACTGTTCGTGGCCTTCGCATAACCGTTGGTCAGCGTCACCCGTTCAAATCTCTGGCACTCCATCTACAATGTAGAGATATTGATGTCGCTGAATCCTTCTGCAGAAAGATTGCTGGCGAAGCAAATTCCGATAGAACAGGTACGGAAACGCTCGACCATCCACCGTTCTCACGTGATCCCCTCATGGAATGCCCCTTTTCTATGGAAGAACTAGACGCTGCGCTGGCTTTGTGCAGGCGTTCTTCAGCGCCAGGACCTGACGGCATTACATACCGTGCCCTGTGTCAGCTAGGAGACCACGCTCGGAAGGCACTCTTGCTCCTGTACAACGACTCCTGGCAGACAGGTACGGTTCCGCAAGAATGGAAGTCAACTCGCCTCATTCCACTTCTGAAAGCTGGCAAGTCGCCCCTGGACATTTCCTCATACCGTCCGATAGCACTTGCCAGCTGTGTCGGAAAAACAATGGAAAGAATGATTTTAACACGTCTGGAATGGTACTTAGAGTACTATGAAATCTACCCAGATGCTATGTCCGGCTTCAGACGTGGCCGTTCGTCAACAGACAACGTTGTTGACTTGATAACATTTGTGCAACACCAAAAGGCCCGTAAGCGACTATCTGCTGCTCTGTTTCTAGACGTTAAAGGGGCTTATGATAATGTCACCCATGAAGCCATCCTTAGCACGTTAGAAGCCGTCGGACTTGGTGGTAAGATGTATATGTGGGTGTGCAGCTACTTACAGAGGAGACCATTCTATGTAGACACAGAAAATGGCCCGACATCCGAGCATTACAGCAGCCGAGGAGTCCCTCAAGGCGGAGTGCTTAGCCCGACTCTTTTCAATCTCACCCTCTGTGGATTAGTTGACAACCTGCCAAGCACCGTACGCCTTTCCATCTATGCGGACGACATCTGCATTTGGACATCAAGCGTGACACGACTTCAGCTTCGCGCTCGGCTTCAGAAGGCTGCCACAATGACATCTTGCTACCTTCGTGAACAAGGACTTGAAATTTCATGCGGAAAGTGCGCAATGGTGGCATTCACGAGGAAGCCAATGTCTGGTTACGGCGTATCTATTAACGGACAACTTATACCATACAGCAGAACTCACAGATTCTTGGGAGTGGTAATTGACAGAGACCTGTCTTGGACTCCGCACGTCAATTACGTAAAAAAGCGGCTGACTGCTATCTGTCACCTGTTCAGCTTCCTTGCAGGAAAAAGTTGGGGAGTATCTGTACACGCTATGTTACAGCTGTACATGGCGTTGTTCGTTGGATTCCTGAGATACAGCCTGCCTGCAATATCCAACACCTGCAAGTCTAACCTGCGTGCGATACAGTGTATTCAAGCCCAAGCCCTTAAGATATGTCTTGGGTTACCACGCAGTGCATCAACTGCTGAAACCATTGCCCTTGCGCAGGACTACCCAATCACTACGCACATTACCGTTGAGACAATGCGCATGCATCTCAGGCATAATGCCAGGACCCCTTCGCACCACTTGGCGAGCCTCACAGCTGCAAGGCGCTGCTCGACATTTAGCGGCATTGTCAGTGCACATCGTGCGTCGTTTACGTCAGGGTACGCACCTGCGGCCAAGCCAGCGTTTCCTCCGTGGTGTTTGAGCCGTCCACAAGTACATCTAATGATTCCAGGACTACAGAAGAAGACAGATTTACCGGCCTCTGCTCTAAAACAGTTGACCTTACTTCTTTTGCATGAAAAGTACAGCAACCACGTGCACATCTATACCGATGGATCAACTACGTCATGCAGTTCCGGTGGTGCCGTGGTGGTACCAACGCGAGGAATGACACTGCGGTTCAAGACATCGCATGTCACGACCTCAACGGCGGCAGAACTAACGGCCCTGCGTCGAGCCCTGGAATTCATTGATTCGGAAAGACCCAGAAAATGGGCTGTGTTCTGTGATTCCAAACCGGCATTACAGTGCACGCAGTCAGTTCTCCGACACGGATGCCATGACCAATTGACATACGAAGTCGTGAAACTTCACCATGACGTCCTACAAAAAGGCCACGAAGTCGTTTTTCAGTGGGTGCCTGGCCACTGTGGAATCAGTGGCAATGATTCCGCCGATAACGCTGCTCGCACAGCTCATCAAGAAGAGCACAGCGTTCCGATTCCGCTTTCAAGGACTGACGCTGCAAGGCAGCTTCGACACCTGGCACGTAGCCTCACAGTGACCGAGTGGAACTCGCAAAACTTACGACAGACACGACTACATCGACTAAACCCCTCCCTGCAGCTCCCACCTCCACCCGGACTTCCTCGACGTGAAGCTACGCTTCTCTGTCGCCTTTGGTTAGGAGTGGCCTTCACAAAGGCATACTCTACATTAATTGGAGTGACTGACAGTGCAGCATGCGAGGTCTGTGGCTCCGAAGAAAACATCGACCACCTGCTGTGCCATTGTCCAAGATATGACCTAGAGAGACAAGAACTTGCCAAAGCTTTCCAAAAACTGGACAATCGGCCGCTTTCTGTGCAGGTGCTGCTGGAACACCGCCCCCATCGCCCGTCGGCCCATAAAGCAGTGAAGGCACTCTTGTGTTTCTTAAGGACGACGGGTTTGTGCGACCATTTGTGACCACCAATGCAATTTCTGTAAGGCCACACACGTCATCGAACTCACTGCAATTTCCTTCCCTCCTCTCTCTCCCTGTTATCTTTGTTTTCCCCCTTTCCCATTCCCCCTGTGTAGGGTAGCCAACCGGACGTGATTCTGGTTAACCTCCCTGCCTTCTTCTTATCTCTTTCCCTCCCTTCATGGCCGCAGTGGTCACAGGTTGGTGGCTGAATTGCTGTATGACCCTTAGACGCAAGCGCCAGAATTCCCATTAGTATGTTTTTTTTTTGTAGGAAGACGTCTGGTTTCCCCTTGGGCCTCCGCTGTGCTTCGGGGAAGTCGGCTGAAAGCATCAGCCGCCTAGTAGTCGGGCCGAAGCGTCCTTGGGTTGCGATAACATTCATGTCAATGTTAGTTCTCTTGTATGTGCGCTCAGAGCTGCGTTTTATTGGATTTCATGGCAGTCTAGTGAAGTGCGCGGGTAGGAGGGGATAAAGTGGGGGCTCTCTCATTTTACAGAAGGCTTCGGTTATATTATTATTTTTTTTTACCGTCAATGGTCTCAACACAAATGACGATGGAGTGCAACGGCCTTGCTCGTAGAAGGGGAGAGAATGCAATACTTCGAAGGCCAGCGCTACTGTGAGTGCTTAAGTGGGAAATTGCTTTATACTTCTATATAATCATTTCTCGATTTGACTATCATTATGCATATTGAGATCCCTTGTTGAAACTTCTTTCGTACTGCCATACTATGCATTCGCGTTTTGAAGCACGAGCGTACATTATCATTTCTAGCATCATGTTCATGATAGTTTTTCGATGACGGGTAGTCGCAGCATTGCCCAAATTTAGCCACTTATCGAGCAAAGCAGGCATTTTAGTCCCGATTAAGAAACTTCAACTTGCGCGAGCGAGACAGACAGAGAGAGAGCGAGAGCGAGCGAGTGAGAGAGAGAGAGAGATAGAGAGAGAGAGAGAGAGAGAGAGAGAGAGAGAGAGAGAGAGAGAGAGAGAGAGAGAGAGAGAGAGAGAGAGAGAGAGAGGCGGCGTTTCAAAGCTTTCATGCCATCTCACTGGCTAGTGCGGCGCATTGGAAAATGCGGCTATACTCTCAATTTCTTGCGGATGCTGGGAAAATTGGCCACCGATGAAGTCTTTCGGCAACGTACCATATTCAGCAAAGCGCTAGAGTACAGCGCCACAAAAGGCACACTTAATCACCCTCATGTATATGTCGCACACTTTACTTGGTGCGGCACGCGTCTTCTTCTACCTTGTAAACTCAACTCCTTGGAGTAATTCCGAACTTATTAAGCCACAGGTGGCCCGTTGTTACGCTTACAAGTTGATTCACTTTAGGCGAACAATACCAAGGAGGTTTCAAAGATGCTTTTTTTTTTAAAGCTTCCTCTCTAATACATAGACATGTCTGTTGAACAGTTCTGTGTGCCTTGAAGGTATTTCATTACCATTCTATCGGGACAACAAGTCCTATTTAATAGAAAATGCAGCGCAGCAATGCTGCGTCCCACAAGCGCAAATTTCGGCAATGTCGCCTTCAGCTCAAGCTTCAGCATGACTCGCCGTGGTTGCTGAGTGCTTGGCTGCTGAGCACTAGGTTGCGGGATCGCATCCCGGCCAGGGTGGCCTTTTCGGAGTTCTCCACTATGGCGTGCCTCATAATCATATCGTGGTTTCGGCACGTAAAACTCCATATTTTTTTTTTCATGGTTCAGCATGATTTGATGGATAATATGAGCATTCCATTTGAACTGGGATGGTGACTGGTGTCACCAAGCTCTATATTTTAATTTTTCTTCTGTAACAGTGCTGCCATCGGCCACGCGTACTGCTCGAGTAGTAGGAGGCGTGAGAACCTTCCTCAGTCGACGACGGAGGTTACAACTCATTATGGATACCTGGGCTCCAGTATCTATTAACGCCGTCAAAGGGACACTGTCGACGTGAACATCAAGTTCTGGTTCGTTGCGAGAGTCAGTGGAGGATTTCGACACGAAGAAGATAATGCAGCAATATAGAATATCCTCCCATACGTTAGTTGTTCGTATTAACGAACTAATCAAACCAGAAATAAACTTATCGATGCAGAGAGTATGTAGTGTGCTCTTTCATTCTTTATGTTCCCTTTATTCAAGCCATCTACACACCAGCCGTTTCTTTTGCCATATTCTCCACCTCAGGTTCAATAACCTTTCTTCATTCATCGTTAAAGCCAAGTGTCTAGGGCAGAGTGACCACATCCTCATTCACTAATCACTAACTCAGGATAAAAAACTGCGACGTGCTAAAAAATATATGCTCTACGGTTTCTACGCGCGTAGAGTCGTCGTCAGCAAAGTTTTTCCTTTAACGTCATGTTATTAGACATTCATATATGCTCGAAACTGCTGACCAAATGCTGCCGAACTGCTGCCATGCCACCTATGGGCGGTAAATGGCACGAAAGTCTCCATCAGAGCACGCAGTCAGGGATCCAGCGTGTCATAAATAAGACAGAAGCCGATGTGCGGGAGAGGCATAGAATCGCCTCAGTGACCCCAAGCAGCGGTAAACCACGAAGCGCAAAGGTTTCGTGCCAGCTGCTGCTTCTCTTCCACGCCACTCAGCAAGCGCGAAAAGCCAGGACTGCTGCCCACCTCGTAGCCTATAACACTAGTCCGGAGACAACGATTGCGTCTTACGTCTCGTAGGAAGGTTTCGCCGATGCCGAGTCACAGCGAGCAGACGAATGGTACATTAGCCGTTCTCTGCACATAGCCTGTGCCACTGGTGCAGAATGGGAATGCCGCGGTCCTCTGGTTCGCTCGCACGAGAGGAGAAACTGCCGAGCAACGTCTGGAGCACGCCATAACCATTCATTACGCACTGCACTGCGTGCAAACCCTATTGCTCCACCACAAAAGGGATTCCCCATAGGGAAACGCGCAGTTCCATTGTTTCGCCTTCGTCTCTCTTTCCTTTTGTCATTTTCTTTTTTACTACAGCAAGCTTGTACCTGTTTCGTCACCTCTGTTACATCTCCTTCTGACGGTTCTCTATGTTTCTCTTTCTCTCTCTTTCGGATTCTTTTGCATTAACAACGAAATACTGGTAGATTTTTTTACTACCAATTGAAACTTCATGAACGTTTCTCGTAGATGTTCCATTGTGGTGCACATGTCGGTCGGAAAAACGCGATTGAGCATTGCCATGGGAAAACTTCTGCGAAAGAAAGAAAAGCGCGATTGAGGTCTCGCAAGAAGAGGTGCACGGCTTTCGAAACAATTGACGTACAGCCGAGCGTTACGATTTCCGTTTAGAATTGCCGTGTGAAAAGTAAGTGCGATGGCAATCACTAGCCATTGTCACTTTCTTTTTTAGAAAGCAATTAAAAAAAAAAGAATAATATACAGCCGTGCATATAGTGCGTTCTCCCGCAGACGGGCTCTGTCACGAGCAGCTTTCATCGACGTTTCACTGGCACCGTTTATTTTGCTTGCGGTCCGCATGCCAGCTGCCGAGCCTGAGAAATTCCGTGCGAAGGTGTATCTAGCTTTGAAGCGCTAAAATATGCAGGGCAGCCAGGAAGTACAGCGCCTTCGTTAGTTTGTAATAGGGTTACGAAATTATAAGGCGATTCGGGTAGTACATTTCACAACTACGATGTTGAATTTTCCAACCACCTTAGAATTATACATAGGACGCAACTCGTTCGGAAACTTTGCGGTGCCAGCTATGAAGAGCTCATATATATATATATATATATATATATATATATATATATATATATATATATATATATATATACCACGCTATCCACGTATATATACCACGCTATATATATATAATATGAAGAGAGGGCAGGTTGAGCTGCACCGGGAGCCCTGAAGATGGTCTGATGCAATATCGAAGGCCGTAATTGACGAAACTGAAATAAAGTTTTGATTGAATCAGAATGCTGTCGTAGGCGTAGGAAGGCTTTGAGGTTACGCTGTTTCATATGCAAACCTATGAAGAGTTGCCACAGCTCCTACAGAGTACGTATTTTCTTCTTTTTGCAACGGCTTATGCATATTGTCGGATTTCTCCAGAACCTACCGCAAAATGACTGTGAAGGCACGTACGATTCCTATTTCTAGTTGGTAAAGCGTTCCTTCTTCGAGCTCATTACATCACCCAGCCGCGCAAGCCGCCACATTGTGGGAAATCGGAGATCCGACATTTCTTACTAAGCGGTCACGTGAGGGACCTTCATGTCCGGACCTCAGATCGGACGAGTTCCCTGCCAGACATCTTCAGTCGTAACCTGCTGCTTGCACATTCCTCCTGGACTTCCAACCTGATAAAGCGTGGCATTCTTTTCCTGTATGCGCATCGGCACGGCAGTCACGGCTGTGTTCAGATACCAATACCTTGACAAGTCGCTGGACCCAACCTGTGGCACTTGGAACATGGGTGGGCCAGCCAGTCACATAACACCGTCTGTTACGTGCACATGTCCTGGCCTTTCCTTCCCCGAAACCCCTTCCCCCGTGTAGGGTAGCAAACCGAAGGTGCGTCTGTTTGACCTCCCTACCTTTCCTTCCTTCTTCGCATCCTTCTCCTCCTCCTGGCCTATCCGTACTAAGAAAAATCTGCCCTGTTTAATTACAGAGATCAGTCGTTAGGTACTGAATGACTGTATTCTTACGAGAGGGACTGCCCACCGGAAGGCTATATACGACATGTTGCTGTTGCTATACCCATTGAAGAGCAAAACAATCACCCTAGTCTAGGCACGTCACCGGAAACACCAAAGGAGTGTTTTTTAAAGAAACGTTTATCTCCCTCTCACTAGAAGCTTTGCGTCAGAAGCTCTTAAATAATGATAAGAATAAATTTATTGATTATTACATGTACATATATAAATATAGTCATTCGGGACCGCAGAATGAGTTGAGTTTGAGTTGTGAGATCATTCCTTGCATTAACAGCGATGATTATATGTGTTTCGGCAAACCATCGACAAATGCAACTTCAAATCAGAATAAGAGCATATGCCCACGTAGGGTACAACATATTTGTAGAGCAGATACTAATTTAGCTCAGATTTAATGTACTTGGTTACACTAAATACAGCTAAAGAAATGAGAATCGTTTTATTAAGCGTCCACTGCACCAAATTTGATTAGATTTGCTACGTTTGAAAAAGTAAATTAGCATCTACTGACTGTATACCAAGCCGAATTTATATTCAGACAAGGATCTTTTTAAGAAACTGTAGAAAATTGTGATTTAAGAAAGGAGAGTATTAAGCTTACAACTTTGACTATTAAGAAACTGCAGAAAATTGCGATTTAAGGAACGAGAGTATTAAGCTTACAACTTTGACTAAAAAATGAAAGAAAGAAAGACAGCATCACTGTTCCCTAAACTGCACTTACTAAAACATCTGAAGCGACCAAAATTATTGTATTATGCGCCACTTTAGAATACTAATGGTAATTTCTGCATGAGGCTGACTTTGAATACCTTCAAACAGTGTAATTATTATCCGTTAGCTGTTATATAAAATTTGCCCGATTCAGATGCTCCAAGAGATTCAGATTACAGAACTGCGATATTTGTTATTAGGCTACGGTTACGGACTTGCAAACTTGGCGTTTCAATTTTTTAGAACTTAGTGATTTTGGTAATTTTTGTTGAAACTATGAGGGGCATTACATCAAGCTCCTGCTTGCTACATTTCATACAGTTCATGGTTCTTTGTTAAATGCAATAAATTTCCTTCAAATAACGTTTAATAATAAGGAAGAACGTTTCTGCATTTTACATCTATTTGAATAGGGAAGTGGAGGTTGACCTCGAGGTGAGAGGGAGACGGTGTCTTTAATAAAAACCTGGAATGTTTGCCTCACTGATGGTCTAATGTTACTCCAGATTTTGTGTGAAATTTATTATATACACAGTTAATATAAAAAAGTCAAAGGCCTGCGCTGCACACGCAGCCCAGTCACAGCAAAAGCTGGAGGAGCGGCTTTATAGGAGCTCCATTTTCGGCACCACGCACTACGGGGTCTTCGTGGCGAAGTCTCTTCGCGTTGTTTTCATGAGAACGATCTGGACTGTCGGCCCGGAGTCGACGGCGAGCTGCGACTTGTGCTGCGGCTTGCACTACTCTCTGCACAGCGTCCTACTGAGCCTGATGTTGCCTTGTTGCAGCTGCGCGCGTAGCTCTACGATTCGCTTCTTGAGCAGCGGTTCGTAACTTGCGAGGAGGCACCATAACGTGTACCGAAGAGTAAACAGAGGTATTCGGACTACGAGAAGCGCACGACACATCCCTCGACCCGTAGCACGGTACGTTGCAGTTTTGATTATCATGATGATAATGATAGTTTAATGGTCTCCTCTTCGAAACGGGGTGGTGACAAATAGTCACCTAGCATGCTTGAGTTAACCAGGTACACATTATATATATTTTCAACTATTGTTGTATACATCTCCTTCAACTACTTTTTCTTCCTCAAAGCTTCTTTAACTGCTTTGTGCCGCTATCTGTGCATCTGCTACATGGCGTTCTACCTGGTGTAATAATATGCATCTGCAATTTAAATTCTGCACGTATCGACGCTACGCGGCACGCATGTCGCATCATGTGTCTCCTCGCGCGCTATAGGATGCGTTTATAGGGCATTTTATGCTGGCAAGCGCTGGCGTGGCTCACTGGTAGGGTAGCTGGCCCGGTTTCGATAGCGACGGGAACTGGATATTTTTTACAGCGGAGTTGTATATGGCTAGGGCATTTCCGTCGTCCGTCGTCCACCAATAACCTGCGAAGTACCTCGTTGGCGCCTCTCGGCGCAACCGCGTGAACGCGTTCGCGCCACTGCTCACGCGTTTGTTTCGGGGACAGATAACCACCACCTTCACACCGCCACCAAAGCATGTGTGGCTAGATTCGCTGACCCGGAATATACCTTCTCGCTAGCGGCTCTCAACGTCGGGTCGCTGCGTCTCCACGCGGCGGACGTGGTCCGCGACGCCCTCCTCCGACGGTTATCCCTGTTGTGCCTCTCCGAGATGTGGTGCGATTTCGTTGTTGAAGTCGACGGCTACACCGATGTCGCGTGCGCCCGTCGAGTCATGGTCATTGCCACCGTGTACGTTCAACCTGCCTTTTTCAAGTGCATCGTAGAGGACTTTATGGACGACCACTTTGGATGGCTGTTCGATCCGGCTGATCACGATCAAACTCCAGTCCTCATCGCTAGCGACTTAAACGTGGACGTGTTGCTGTCAGATGTCAATTGGCTGCCCTCGTTTACGCTCGAACGGTTCGGGCTGCAGCGCTGCACTGATCCCGAGGTGCCAACGAACACGAGGCGCTCGTGTTTGGACTCTACCTTCGCCAAGAACCTGCCCGTCGTCGTCACCAAACCTTTGGTCGTCTACCATAGCGACCACAGAGCCATAGTAACTTGCGTGAAATAATAAACAACGCCGAAATATTTATGTATCTCTCTGTTGCACATTATACCATCCATACAGCTTCGCTGGTCATGCACCTTCACAGAGTAAAATGGCTGCCGAACATTTTTCTCATTCCCGGCGATAGCTGACACCGGACACTGGACACCGGTGACGGCGGACACCATAGCCAACCGAAACGGCTGTTGGAATGAACCCGTAACGGCTTACGCTCTAAAATATGCGCAAATGGCACACAAGTCTGCAGACATGCAAAAACTCGCAAGCTGTTGATAATGTCTAACCAAGGCCTGTACTAAAGCAACGCCTGCACCCGGCTAAACGCTATGTTCGTTTGTGCGCGGAAAGTTTGTGAGCGCTGAAATCACGGCGCACAAGCGTGCCTGTCACGCGGTACTCTTCTTTTGCATTTCCCGGGCATCTACAGTAAGCGAAAAAAGAACACTAATACTTCAGCGATAGAAAGTTAGAAACTGTCTAATCAGGCGTTTTGCAATGCGCTCTACAACTTCCTAATTGGAATTGTTTGCCTAAATTCATTGCTTCCGAAGTTGGTTAATTAAACTAGACTAATTATCCAATCAAGCAGAAAACAAAAAGAAATTGTGTCACTTAGCCCCCTGCAATAATCAGCAACAAGTACTTGGTCGCATCGTCTTGGAGTGCATTGGCATATTTTTAAACTCTGGCTAAAGTTAGCTGGGACACCCTGTATATCAGGTGACTCCTTCGAATAACCATGTGCAGCTCCGGCAAGGGAGTCAGCATGGACTTTGTCTCGTATGCAACAGCAGCCAGGCAACAACTGCAACGTAATGGTGATAGTGCAACTAGTTCAGCGGCCGTAGCTGGAGTCCGATGGATGATTGTGGCAGAAGTGGTAGCTCACAGTGACATAATGCACACACCAATGGCAGGTCAGGTAGCTGTGGCGTAGCCATCCGTGCGCACGTGGGTGCGAGTTCCATTGCAGTTACGAATGTGCTGAACAATAAAATGTGTCAGCGCTGGTTCACGAATACTTATTTCGATCTGAAAACCAGGCACTGACGTGATGGTCTACCGGGAAGAAGATTTCCATGGTGCTTCATCGGCAAAGAAAAGCTCGATAGTTCAGTGGATCAGGCTGTGTGCCTGAGCGCGGCAGCTTGAAGCTATATGGGTGACCTGGCGCTACGCCAAGAAAGTGCCCACGAGTATGAAGAGGCTCCAGCAGTATCTAGCTAAAGCCTCCTTTCGAATTCAGCATCTTACCTTTATCTGTCGCAGGCACTTTGCTAAGCTTTGTTAAGGTTTCAGCCAGCGTTTACCTCTCAGGCGCATATTGTGGAAAGCCAAGGCATGCGTTTATTTTGCGGGGTCATCCGCGAATTATTTGCATTACTGAATAAGAAACCTCTTGACTCGCAACATTTAAAGACCGATTATTCATCGTATCATGAGTTTTCAGCGCCATGATAAGTTTAAACAGCCTCGACAGTACGCTTCATATTATTCCCGTGCACAACATGAAAGGCGATGTCAAAGTCTGTTGTCGTTTCTTCCTGTGCTTTTGCGCACTTTGCACTAGATCTATAGTTATTTAAGAAATAATGAGCTATAGCTTAAAAGACACTTATGAATAAACAAGGAAGAGCGAATGACTTTTATTACGCGCTTCAAAGAAGGACTAACAACAGGAGACCGTCATCGCCGCTTTTTCTATTCTTTCTTGTAACTGTCATTCGCTTCCTCAGAAGCAGGAATTTCGAAGAACAATTGAGAATCTCTTGTTCCGCCAGCCCCACGAGTCTTCATTCATATGCTAATGGGCTTGCTCTTGGTCAAAATTTGCGAATTTCTATTCTTAGGCAAGAGCTCAAAAGAGAAGTCTGTGTTCTTTATGTTCACATTCCTTATTTATTTTTCAGTGAAATAAAAGGCACTCATGTGATACATGAAAGTATTTTTTTCAAATGAGGAGTAAAAATAGCGTAGACTTGAGGGGAAGGCCGAGAAGAACCATAGCAAGAGCCGCTTGCTGTGACGGGTGCAAGGGAGGCGTTGGAGCAAGCTTAGCAACTTAAATCTAAGCGAGGCGTCCAAGGTGAAGTTATTTTTTGCCACAGGAAAGATAATTTACCTGAAGACAAATCTAGGGCTGCGACACTCATCTATATTCTTCTCATTGCTTTTTCTAACCTGTTTTTCATGCTTGTTCTTTTTTTTTTGTTCGGCTGCCACTCGGCTTGCAACTGCTCTTGGGAGAGAGAGAGAGAGAGAAAGGCAACGGAAAGACAGGGAGGTTAACCAGAGATTATCTCCGGTTGGCTACCCTGTTCTGGGGGAAGGGAAAGGGGATGCAATAGGTGAGAAAGAAAGAAGGATAAAAAAAAGGAAAAAAAAAACCTAAGCACACACACGCACGTACGCACGAACTATTTCTGTGGGCACTGTCACGCAACCCGCAAAGGCATTCCTAGTCTTACGCAGTATAAACTTTTTTAAAACAGGGTTGAAGTGCCTCAGACAGGCTGGCCAACGTTTCGATAGGTGGACCTATCTTCGTCAAAGGCGGCCTCGTTATGCTCGGCGTGTTAGTTTTAAAGGGTTAGTGCAGTGACGTCACGTGCGGGTGTTGTCGCTGGCGGCTGGTTTTAAAGAGAGAGATTACAAGAGGGAACAGGCGTTGTCGTCCGACGTCTGTGAGCCTCATTCTCAAGACGAAGGGACAAGAGCGTGAGAGTGGGCACGCGGGGAGGAAAGAAAAGAAATAGAAGGCCTTTTTCGGCGCCTCAACCCGGAGTATCGCCTTCTGGATGCCGCCGTAACGACACCTACGCTAAGCGCGTGGGGCAGTGCCCCTTGAAAGACCATGCCGCTGCCTTTCAGTCACCCCACACATTGCACCGCAGACTCCTCGCCGCCACCTTAACTATTTCAAAATTACTCGACCTATTGCTTGACCGGCCGTTCTAATGCCTCAAAAACATGCCGCCAACGACTCCCCTGAATACCTCCTAACCTTTCACATCCCCAACACGCTCCCAAGCCCCCGTATTTCTTAAAAGATTTCATTTTTCTCTTTCTTTTTCTTTCACCCCCCCCCCCCCCCTTGTTGTGTCTTGGCACGGCCCTGGCTCCCCCCTGCTTTTTTTTTTCCTTTTCCCCCTTTTTTCTGCTTCTATTTCTTTTCTTTCCTCCCCGCGTGCCCACTCTCACGCTCTTGTCCCTTCGTCTTGAGAATGAGGCTCACAGACGTCGGACGACAACGCCTGTTCCCTCTTGTAATCTCTCTCTTTAAAACCAGCCGCCAGCGACAACACCCGCACGTGACGTCACTGCACTAACCCTTTAAAACTAACACGCCGAGGATGACGAGGCCGCCTTTGACGAAGATAGGTCCACCTATCGAAACGTTGGCCAGCCTGTCTGAGGCACTTCAACCCTGTTTTAAAAAAGTTTATACCACAGTGTGCCATTCCATCTGCCAGCCCCTTTCTTGTTTTTAGTCTTACGCAGTGTCACCGTACAGTCCTGCGCCACACAGTGTACTGTCACAATTTGTCAGAAAGTCCCGTGTCTTTCAAGTATCGCAGCAGCGCCTTCATAGCGGATCGCGCTGATGTTCGCGTAGGCCAGGTTCCAAGGATCTTGTCTTCTGTCATAGGGCGCTTGTCCAGTTTGTCTAAGGTGGCTGAGAGGACAGTTCTTTGTGGGTTAAAACGAGAGCACTGACAAAGAAGATGCTCGATCGTTTCGTTGCACCCGCAGAAGTCACACAGTGGGCTGTTGGCCATTCCGATAAGGAAAGAGTAGGCATTTGAAAATGCTAGTCCAAGCCATAGACGGATAAGAAGGGTGCAGTGACGTCGTGGAAGCTCGGACGGAATATGGAGCTGTAAATTAGGGTCTAGAGTATGGAGGCGTGCACTTGTGAAATCGGATGAATTCCACTGGGCTAATGTCAGGTCACGCGCAAGTGTGGCAAGTTTTTTCTCTGCGTCGGCTCTCGAAAGAGGAATGGCAACGCAGTTGACGCCGTCATGAGCAGATCGGGCAGCTGCGTCTGCTCGATCATTGCCATGTATGCCACAGTGACTAGGCAACCACTGATATATTATATCGTGCCCTTTGTCAACTAGTCGATGGTGGACTTCTCTGATCTCTGCGGCGAGCTGCTCATGTGATCCATGGCGCAGTGCTGAGAGTACACTCTGTAGGGCTGCCTTGGAATCACAGAAGATTGACCATGCCTGGGATGGTTCCTCCTTAATAAAATGAAGAGCTGCACGCAGGGCTACGAGTTCAGCAGCTGTCGTTGATGATACATGTGACGTCTTTAGCTGTATCTTGACGGATATTCTTGGTATCAGCACAGCGGCAGCGGCGCTTGCAGATGTAACTGAACCGTCGATGTAAACGTGTACGCGGCCACTGTGCACCTCATGTAAATGTTCTAACGTGGCCTGCTTAAGGGCAAACGAGGACATGTTGGCTTTCTTCATGATTCCTGGGATGGTGAGGCGTATGTCAGGTCTGTGCAGGCACCATAAAGGTAAGCATGGTCTTGCTGCAGGCATGTAGTTCGATGGCAATGAGGGGCGATTGGCATCAATTAAACGACTGAAAGTTCTGTGTGGCCTTTCTGTGGGTAGAGCGGCAAGATGATGAGAAGGTAATCGGGCAACGTGCCGAATATGCGCCCTGAGAGCGTCGGTTGCCAAGTACGTTGATAGTGGGTGATCTCGAGCTATGACGATCGTTGCCGCTGTAGACACACACCTCGGAAGACCGAGACACGTCCTTAGGGCCTGAGCTTGTAGTCCCTGGAGTACACGCAGGTTTGTTTTGCAGGTGTTGCCAATCACAGGGAGGCTGTATCTTGCGAAGCCGAGGAACAAGGCGTTATACAGCTGCAGCATTGACCGCACCGAAGTGCCCCATGACTTTCCGCCGAGAAATTTGAGGAGATGTATTATTGTCAATAATCTCTTCTTTAGGTATGAAACATGCGGGCTCCATGATAGGTCTCGGTCAATAATTACCCCTAAAAAGCGGTGTTTTCGTGCATTCGCTACTGCTTGCCCATTGACCTTTACACTGTAACGCTTCATTTCCTTCCGAGTGAATGTAACAAGGCAGCATTTCTCTGAAGACAGCTCTAAGTTCTGTTTTCGCAAGTACAGAGATGTTATCGTAGCTGCCTTTTGTAGCCGTGCTCGTACCTGCAGCCGTGTTACGGCAGACGCCCAAATGCAGATATCGTCGGCATATATTGATACCTGAACTGTGTTGGGCAAGGATCGGACTAGGCCAACGAGCACTAGGTTGAAAAGCGTCGGGCTTAACACTCCGCCTTGTGGTACTCCACGGCACGTTTGGTGTTGAGTCGTGGCGCCATCCTCGGTCATCACGAAGAAATGCCTGTCGGTCAAATAACTGCACAGCCACTGAAAAGTGCGGCCACCGATTCCGGCTTCAGTAAGAGCATTTATAATGGCATAATGTGCTATATTATCATAGGCGCCTTTTATGTCTAGGAATAATGCAGCAGTGAGTCGTTTCCGGCGTTTTTGATGCTGAACGAATGTAACCAAATCGATGACATTATCTATGGATGAGCGCCCACGCCGGAAGCCAGCCATAGCATCTGGGTACACGTTGTAACTTTCCAGGTACCATTCCAGGCGAGTCAAAATCATTCGTTCCATTATTTTCCCTATGCAGCTGGCCAGAGCGATGGGGCGGTACGATGACAAGTTTAACGGTGATTTGCCAGGTTTGAGAAGTGGAACCAAGCGGCTGCATTTCCAGTCACGTGGAAACAAACCGTTGCGCCAAGACTCGTTGTAATGGTTTAGTAGCATGAGTCGTGCTGTCTGCCCAAGATTGGCGAGCGCCGCATAGGTAACCCCGTCCGGGCCAGGTGACGAAGAGCGCCTGCAAGTCGCCAGTGCCGCTTCAAGCTCCTCCAGCGAAAAAATTACATCCATGTGGGAATCCCGCGGGACAGGAGTAGCACATGGTGTAATTGCGCGTTGGAACTGCAAGCTGGAAAGTCTTGAGCAAAATTCTTCAGCAATGTCAATTTCGCTGCGACCTTGGTGCAAAGCGAGGGCTTTGAAAGGGACACGCTGTTGTGGTGATACGCGAAGCCCACGCACGGTTCTCCATATTTGAGATAATCGCTGACGTGGATCCAAGGACTCACAGAAACGTTTCCATCTTTGAGATTGTAGTGCATCGATGCGACGTTGAATCTTCTTTTGCATCCGCCTTGCCTCTCGGAGATCATGGATGGATTTAGTTCTCCTGTATCTTCGTTCAGCCCGCCGGCGAATTGCTCGTAGTCGCTGCAGTTCTGCTTCAAATTCTGCATATTTCGGGAAAGGCTGGAAACTACGCGTAGCCTCTTGCATGGCTTTTTGAATTTCGTGTTCCGGACTTGAAGGGTTCCCTTGCTGACATACTCCCTCCATGTGCGACCGAAACGCCGACCAGTCAATTCGCCGGAGCGTCATGGAGGAGTATTTCGATAGTCCCTTGATCTTCAGGTACGTCGGAATATGGTCGCTTCCATGTGTTTCAATGTCTGTAAACCATTGCACGTTTCTTTCAAGAAGCCGAGAAACCAGGGTCAAGTCTAGGCAGCTGCTGTAGGTAGGCCCGCGTAAATATGTCGGACTACCATCGTTGAGGCAGTAAAGGTCGTGCTGTGTGGCAAAGGATGCTATTCGCCTTCCCCTGGAGTCCATCTTCAGGGTCCCCCAAAGCGGATGGTGAGCATTAAAATCTCCTGTGAGAATCGTAGGGCCGGGTGTCGCTGATAGCACGTCGTGTAGTCGTTTAGAGTCGAAGCCACTTGAAGGTGCAATGTACACAGCAACGAGTGTGAACGTAAGCTTATTCGATTTCACGATTAAACAAACGTACTGGTTGTCGTCGTGAGGCGGAACTGGGTGCAACACGTAAGTCAGATCACTTCTAATATATACAATTACCTTGCTTACATCACCACAGGTAGAGGACATGAATGCCTCATAGCCAGAAATACGTATAACATTCTGCACGTTCGGTTCGCAAATTACAAGGATGGGAAAACGGTTTTCGAAGACAAAATGTCTAAAATCTGAAATTCTTGATTTGAGACCACGGGCATTCCACTGCAGTAAAGATGCTTTCTTCACTTCCTTGTGGAAGGGTAGCGAGGGGCGGGCCATGGTGCTATGCGATGCTTTCAAGTACTGCTCTTGAGCTTCTTTATTCACTTTCCACCTCATGCAACCCAGCAGCGCTGAACGGCACATTTTTAGCCGGTCTCGCAACGTATGCAAATTAAGCAGCAAGTCATCGCCTTTGCAACGCCGAAGCGCTGCCACAGAGCAACACGCCTTAACGCCGTGTGCAGTTCCATCTGTATAAAGGCGGCAACGGAAATCTGCAGAGGGGGTGGGTATGCGCCTTGCATGTGCTACCGCAGTGCGAGGATCACGAGAATGCACAGGGTTGCGGGGTAAGACATTGTAATTCGTTCTGAGCTTTCCTTCTTGTAACCACATGCCCTACCACAAAGGTATAGGGGTACATCTACCACTGTGCGTTTCCCCACTTTTAATACGCGGAAGGAAGGTGCCGACTGGGGATCAAAGCCTGCAAAGCTACGAGTCCTCCGCTTTTACACCTTGACTCATTCTGTGTGTGAAAGAACTAGAGGAGCCAGTTTCCTATGCTTGTGCCTCTAACATCGATGGCTAAGTTCACCATTTGGTGGTGAGCAACGCCGTTATTACATCAAGGAAGATTGTAATCGGTATGGTTCCTCGTAACTGAAATGTATATTCTTGAAATGTTTTGTACTGCGCGATACAGTACGGCCACTGGGCATGGTCTCAATTAAACTACACGTTCCCCATATCTTAGTTCCCGTATCACCTACTGATCTGGAAATTACGGGCACTCAGACTAATGGTCTTTCACTTGGAGTTTCCCGTAGGAGTTTTCACTTCCGGTGGGCTTGCGGAGTTACGTCTTTGCCAAAACTTTGTTGTTAGAGTGAGATGTCTGGCTGGGAAGTATTCGGTTGCGCAGTGTATAAGAACCCAATCTGCGCAACTAAATATCCATGCTTTAATTAAAACGGAATCTGAGGACAATATTTAACGCGAAGAGAAGGCTTCCACATTGGGGCCTTACCCGGACAGGACGATGTCGTTCTACCCCTCGAATATCGTTCTTGTTTCTGGACATCGTTCCTGTTTCCGGACATTCTCCTGTTTTAGCAAATAGGAAAGCACGTAGCGTATAGAAGTGGCAGACAGACGCCATCTCTGAAGCCGAAAAACAATGCTTCGCTTCTACGTGAAGCACCATCGCCCTTTCTCTGCACCATGAACTGGAAGCACGCAAGACGCAGCTATTATAGGAACGGCGAGCAAAGGAACCGCGACGTCTGCAACACCGCTCCTCGCGGTCAGCTGCCTTTCACTTCCGACCATATCAGTCGTCGATTGAAATTTGCATCACTACTTGGAAATGTTTAAAATGCACGGTGGAACGTACAGCGTACGGAGACTACTGTGGTGGCGGCGGTAAGGAATGCTATTCTTTGTGCTTGTGGCCGTTGCGAAGGTTCTGTTTACCCTATTGTGGGATTGTAGAACTGAAGGAAAGTGCTAAGGAGATGACAGTAATGATTTGTATGAATGACTGGAGAACAATCAAGTTACAATACAAGAGGCTGCAAAGTGATCTGTGAAAATCAGCGGCATTCAACAGCGCAGATAGTCGGGGAGTCATGGCGTTTCTCTATCGTGACTTGTTTCTACTTCCTCATCCAGCGGTCTCTCTTTGTAGTGTTTCTTCATGTTAAAGCGATCTCTGTTACAGGAAAGTCAGTTTTGATAGCGGCGCGTATTAGATGGAGGCACATATACACAGAGAAAGAGTTTAATGGAAGCTGAAGACGTCAGTCCTGCTAAACGCAGGGTTTGCTATTCGAGATCAGAGTTGCGGAGTGGGGCTACCACATTTCATTCCAACTCCATTTTGGAGACTGGGAATTCACTGCTTATAACTCCTCAAAATGGTGAGCGTTGGAATACTCCCAATCCTGGAGTAGCTGAACTGATCCATTCCATTGCTTCAATTCCAGTAAATGAAATGTCTTTATCTCTAATTACTTACTACTTGCGCTTGCGTGCCTAGTAATAAAACATATTTTTGAACTTTTAACCACATCAGAAATATTGTTATGTATATTTCCCCTCAAGCAGTTATATGTTTTGGGGCCTGTTACTTCTGCAGCACGTTTTTGCCTGTAACCTAATATCTATTGCTTTAACAATAGATACGCATGTTATCGGCGCTGGTTAGAAGTAGCGAATGTATGACGTGATTGCAAACTAAATTAGTTCCTGCGATCAAAATACATGTAGCTCCAAACATATCAATTTCTGAAGAGAAGATCGCATGTCATCCCGTAATGCATTTGCCTCTTTCCGAACCCCTCTCTATTCTGTACGTTAAAGAAAAAATCAAGATACAGCAAGAGCTCAGTCAAATTCTATGCTGCTTCAAGACGATAATGAAAAAAATTTCCACAATATTCCAGGCTTTCAAAAACGAAGTTTCACTTCGTCGGGTTTACGTAGTTTTTATTCAATTTCGGATTGCGCCTGCTTTTTTTTTTTCCACAGTCAAACATAACGCTAATTTAGGAGAGCATGAGTCGCCCATTTTGCAAGTACCAGCTTTCACAGTTGCACGCTCCTTACCACTGAAGTTAGCTTTACTTTGGCAGTGCACATTTTAGGCGGCTCACAACTGCATTGGACGCTGCGAGACCAGCTAGGTTTGCCTTCTGAATAAAACTCATCATTTAAAAAAAAGAAACTTCAATTACATTGAAACAATTTTTATTCCATTAAGGCAAAGTACAAAATAATCTTCCACTATTGTGGGACGCCATGTGCTTAGCAAGAATATTCCGCCAATCGATGACTAATATAAAGCGAAACGCATCTTTTTTTTTTGCATTTACTGGCATGTTACTGGGCGCCATTTCTTCCTTCGTATCTCTCGGACCACATGTTATCGCGCCACCTGGACATATGACAGCGCGCGGAAAAGTATTGTGCGTATTACAAATCACTGTGGACTCGCGCAGGGTACAACGCTTGCGAAGTAGTTTTTGGACTCGCAGGTTAGTCTTGCTCTTAAACAATTCGTGAGAACTAGAAGTCGTCTTTACAGGGCAGATGAGCCTCTAACTCAGAAAATGTTTCCAGGTCTTCAGAGCTATACAATGTGGAAGAATACATTACTTATGATTATCATGGCAGAGGTAGTCACTTGTAGCTGAATAATAAAAGAGCCGGTATCGAGCAAAAGTATACAAATCCAATGAACTGGTTAAGACTAGTTTGGTCGAGTAGGCAAATTTTTCAGTTTTGCGCGCTGAATATTGCTTAAATGCAATATTTTCAATGTGCTGCGAGTCCATTCGATTTCAGCTCCATTCCGGAATGTAGGGCTTTCATTCGATTCCCATTGCCCCTTTCCGACGGATGCCACCACTTCATTGGTGTTCCATTCCAGGAATTTGAAAATTTGTAATAACACCAGGACCAATACATCTCTGGAGTTGCCACTCCGCAGCTTTGCTTCAAGTGAGGTGTTCGAATTGACATGCGTATAGGATCCACGAGAACATAAGCAAAAGTAAGGAATGAAAATACGACAACTAGGAATAAACAAACTATTTTCAGAAAGAAATATGTCTAAGTCCTGACTTGTGTGATTATAGCAGCCGCGCCATCGTCGCAAGGATTGCGTCCTTGCTTCACGGCCCTAGGAAAACTCTAGTTTGCGCTTGGCCTCGTATATCAAGGCGAGTGTAGCGGCTGCAGTGACACAGCACGTGCTCAATATCAGCAGCTAGGCTGCACTCGGTGAACAGGTGGCGAACTCAGTTCACAAACAGAGGTCACAACGCCGACGTCGCACTTTAGCGGCAGCCTCCCCGTGCGTCGAACCATCTCTGACCATTTGCCTCAAGACTTTAGGCTCATTTTTCACATGTGGGCAATTCTTTGAAGATGCATCATGAGAGCCTTGACAATTGGCGCACTTTTGGTTTTCTTCACGACATGCGTCGGAGCTGTGCGACCCTGAGCATCGTGAGCACACGGCACCATTTCCGTGTGCTCCAGCACAAGTTGAGTGCTGTAGCGAGGTAAAGAAATTGCACTCGCGAAGTGCTTTAAGAGTATAAACACTACAAGACAGTTGCACAGTGCGCATGCGGGAGTTGAGTTGTGTTCAGTTTAGTGTTTGTAACTAATGGTGGGATTAGCCTTGCAGTTGCTGCCGGCAATTTCTCCACTGTAGCGACACTTAAAATACATAAATCACATAAATCAGACACAGACCTCACAACTACACATAGTCGCTCCTAAGGTCACCATGTGGAGGCCAGATCCGTGTCCTGCAGGAATTTAAAAGATGAAACTCAGAGTGGCACGTTTTACCAATGTCCACGTGAAGACGGAATTCGCGTGCAGAACATACGTAAGTACGTCATTACGGAATCTACACGAAACATGTCACTGCGGAATCTGCATGCAGCTTCGCTGTATATAGATTCCAACAGGGCACGTTGAATCTGCTGCATTTTTTTTCTTTAGAATGTAAGCTATTACAAGGAGCTTCGCGGAATTTCGCTCCTGGTCCTTGTCTAGAGAAAATCAGGATGCTGCTTCTACATTAGGAGCTTTTTATGAACGCCATTACGAATTGCAGCGAAGGCTTTTCTAAAATGGGAGAAAAAACGCAAAAAAAACGAATAAGAAAGGAAGTGAAGAAACTGAAGTACGAATATAATGCCATGATAAGCTTTGTATCGAGTGGCCAGCATAGAGCGTTCTAAACCCAGACTCCAGTATTATAAGGGCGAGCAGTAACATGTACTGTTGAAAGAGCTATCGTGGAACTTGTTCACTGCGTTTTAGGCCGTATCCCGCCATAGAAATTAGGAAACTGCAGGCCCTCAGTGAGATAAACGTACTGTTGTTTGACGAAACCGGTGACGACACGCTAAGATAAAAGACTCTAAGCTTACGCAACCAAGTATATTTGCTTTGAGCGCATTTGGAGACAAGGCAGAGGGTTAAAAAGTGTAGGACAAGCTCAGTTGCGAAAACAAACTGTGGGAGAAAAGGAAAGTGCTGGTTCATTCCGTAATGGGCGTCGCTGATCCCGACATGACATTTTCTTTTTCACAGGTGAGCAGCAAGATTAACAGCACGAAAGAGATAAGATAAATGCGCTCATAAGTGTCCGTACCGGGGTGGGCGATCATCGCTCGCAGTGCAAGATGGTTAAAGGATGCCATTATCTCGATAGCCATTGTACCGGAGGAGAAAGAAATCGCTAGCGGGTTTCCTCGAAGCGTGGGTTGAAAAGGAAGGTAATAGCACCGGTGAGTAACGGCGAACTATGAACGCTGACTGTTTCGCCGCCCCGAACTGAAAAGGTTTTTCGAGTTTAACGGGAACTGCTCTTCTCTTGCTGCGTATTATTTCTCATTTCTTGCCGAACGTTCCTTTCTCTGTTCTTGAATACCCACGCTATTTGGTTCATTTAGATATCAAATTGTTTGCTGCGAAGAAAAATAGAGCACTCTAGGTAATGGCAATTTGAGCGCATCCCCAAGGCGGTCCAGAAAACGGCGCTTTCATTCTTTGTCGAGTGGCGTTCGAGGCGCTTGGCGCTTTTATTTTTATTTATCTCCCTTTTTTGGGCACGAGTTTCGGCAACGCTTTTGTCGGAAATTGAACGCGGAGCTTCCGATGGCCATCAGGACAGCGTATCTCAAGTTTCCTCTGGGAGGTTTATTCTGTGGTGGACAGAAGACGAACAGGTTACTAGAATGTCAAGTGAGATTCATTTTTGCAGCAGTAAAAGAGAAGTATCTGATAGTAAATGTATAAATCGGGAAGTTTGAGGTTTACACCGAGCGGTTAAAGCTTTGTCCCACTGGCCACGATAGCCGCCTCCACTACCGTTATTTTATTGGCGCAGACAGCGCCGCGACATAATTAATGTCGTTGGTAGGGAAGGGCTTACGCTTACTACCCCTAAAACTCGTGAACACCTCCACCAAATCTTGCGGTTGTGTGCGGCGCGTAGACCTCGCAAGCGGACTGCGAAGTGTTTACCTATTTCTTAAACACTCTGTTTTCACCAGAAGCCTACTTCTCACTCTTTACGGGCTACTACATTTCGGGATATAGCAGGTTCCCATACAGGGCTAATGGCCAATAGCTTACATCAATAATAAAGGTTATTCGGATCGGTGCGCTTCTTCCTACTGCTACTACGTAGTTTAATAAACGTAGTTTAATAAACAGGCTGAAGTAAGCGAAAAGTTTCGTTATTAATTTCGATAGGAATTACGTACTTGCGGAAGTTCGACTATCGTCTGTTAACTCTCCACTAACTGCAAAAAGTGCACGCAGTGGCTCGACGATTCCATTGAGGCAGCCTGAAAATTTTAAGTTTTTTGAAAGCAGTACGTACTATGAATTCGGCAGCCCTCATAAAAAAAAGAAGAAAAACATTTGTTTCTCTGAACCACCGCTGTTGCTTAGGGTGTAGGCTGTCTGAAATTTTCCCAAATTTTCAGTGGTTATAATTGCCATAAAGTAGCAAAGTATCCTAGCGCAAGCGTACTTCTTTTAGCCTAAACCTGCCCGCATCAATAAACTTGGTTCTCTTATTAATTTTGCGAGCAGTGTCGGGGTATTGTAAACGGCAGCAATGTGAGGGCACTGGGGAATCGCGGAATCTAAAAGTGTGCTTCGACCTCATTAACCCAACGGCGAAGTCGAAGGGCATTCTAACTACCATATACGCTCACTGCTAAAGCAATTAAAAAATTATGTAAAAGCAGTACCTCGGTGCAACTGTTAAAACCCAGGTCGGCTTCTCAGTCTATAGCTATACGTAGGCTTAGCTTAGCACATAGGTAGTCTGGACAAGTTTTATCAACGGCTCATATGAACAAGTTGTTGCTAGCTCCAAGCGGGGAAACAATTTCCGTCATTTACAGCGCAACAGGGGTGGTACATCGATCGTCTTAATCCCATCTTTACTCCGAATACCTCATACGCTACCAAAGCAAGAGGCTGCGAACGAAATTTTTTCACGCAGATAATCGGAAATAAATATATGGTCGGCTAGTTTGCTTACTCACGTATGTTGTCCAGACTACAGAGACTACATATTACTCAGTGCTCTTGTTCCTTGCTTGTGTCATTGGCGGTGTTTGGTGCTATGAGACGTGCTTTACAAGTGCTGTGCGAGTTTACAAGTGCATATATTTGTTATCTTCCCTTCTGCTTCTCTGCTTTTTCCAGAAGTACTTCGTTACATTGGGTGCAAGGTAAAATTTGTTTCTAGAGATCTAGTTCACCAATACGTTGAGTCTGAAAGCTGACGACCAGGACGTTAAAAGCTATTCACAATATTCAAAACGTGCGTTAGACTTCGTTCGTAAAAATGGTAAAAAATGGTTTTGAACGCTACTATTAGATCGGCTCTATAAACTCGACCTCAAAGACAGATGCCCACTTTCTTCTTAGATGCTATATGGGTCCTTAAGATACGTATTCAAGCAAATGAGTAACGAGACACTAACTGGAGCCAATGAGGATTTCGAGAACGAATGAGGGCTAATTCGAAATTGCCTATTTAACGACAATTATCCGGAAAGTAGGGATCCGAATTCTTACCTATAATAAATGATAATATTTACTCTATCATTTCCGCTCTGTCAAACCGTAAGGTAGCCAGTAATAATTGAGCTCCCATTAGTCACTAGTGTCAGAATTTCGTTTTCTAGCGCGCGAAATGTCGTCGATCCGATCAGCGGTAGCTTAATGACAACATTTCTTGCGTTTAATATATTTATGTTAACGAGGAAATGCGAGGCGTGGCAAGTGTCCCTCCGAATATAGCATCGGGGGTCGTTTCGCGGAGCTTGCTCAAATAGTACTTGGCGCTGGTTAAGGACAAACACGAGGTACGAGGGAGAGAGAGCGACGTAAGCGTACAATCTGAGAGTGGGATCAACCTTCTCGACGAGTCTTTCTCAAGCGAGGAGCTCGCAATTAGGCAGGGGGCAAGCAGCAGGAGCAGCTGCAGAAAGAACAACTCCCACCACCCGACGCTCATCTCTGAAACGACCCGCTATCCCCAACAGCGTGGTCCTTGAGCGGCGCGCTGCAGAGCCCCACGCTGCTCTCTCATCTCATTCCAGTGTTTTTTCCCCTTTCCTTCGCTGCGCTGTCATCGTCGTCCTCCATAAAGTGCTTCCTTTCCATTGCTTGAGGCGGGCATCCGATTGTCTTAACGAGGGAGGGCACTGCAGCAGTATGGTCAAGCGGCGACCTTTAACGGAAACAGTCCCCGTGGCGTCCCAATAGAACGAGCAGCAGGTGCGCCGAGTAGTAATTTGCCTTAATGAAGGGACCGCGTCTTTTTGAGCTGGAGCGCGAACGGGAGCATCTTCGAGGCGCGTGGAAGGCCTCCGGTGCTCGTCGTCCCACCAGGGGGGAACCAGGGGGGCTTACTCAGGCTAACTGTACGTGGCTAACTGTACGTAGGTTGTTTCGCATGATTCTGGCGTTGCTGTGTTCATGCGCACTTATGTCTAGGTTTAATAAAACAGGGACTAACTGCTTCTGCCGTACCTGTTGCCACAGCTGTTCAGTTGTTGCAGTAATGGTCATTCCAAAAACTTACGATGTTTACAGGCGCTTGTGCAATCATACGGAACTTGGAATGTATAAGCCTCGGAACACATGGGTGTCGGCTATTTCATAGTAGTGTTTTCTTGGCATTGCATACAAGTGTGACAAAGAGCACTCATTCCTGATTTATTCTCCGATAAAAGTGAATGCTGACGTCCAAGGATTATCCTACGGCCTTTGTTATGACCGACTTATTCGGAACAGTAGGCGTTCTAGGGTTAGGCCCGCTTTTGCTATCATGCATATTAAGGGCGCTCTTTTCTACGCGAAAAGTGTTTAAGGGTGTGCGAATATCCGCAATTTTAGATTCATATTCGATTCGAGAATTCCATATTCGAATTTGTCGAGTATTCGTTTCTTTCGAATACATAGCGGTTAAACAATTGTGCAAGTCCCACGCGGGAATCTATGTTATGCGAAGCACTGTGCAGGTACCCGGTTATCCAGCATTCTCTGGGGTTCCGCAAAACGATACCAGGTGGACCAACGTGTTCCTGTAAATTGAGTATAGCTGAATATGTGGGTCTCGAGCGTGTCTGTGACGGAAGCAGCACGACGACAACCACGCTGTAGACGACGGTATCACGGCATTGGCATCATTTTTACGCCAGCCGTTTGATGAGAGCCTACTACATGGCGATTGTTTGGTTCTAGGTAGTTAGTGGACGGGCGTCAGCGGGAGAAACGCGGATTATGATGTGATCAGCCTCTACAAGTCATATAATGGTACGTACACTTGGATATCTCGCGCTCTATGTGTTAAAACGACGATGACATTTGTACTTCGGCGAGGAAAATGTTACAACTTAAATAACTTGGGCGATCATGAAATGTGTGCAACGCCGCACACTTTCCACGTAGCGTAAGCTGCTACGAGGCAAGCACTGGGCAAATTCGGAGGGTCCTGCTACTAGGCGAACGCGGTGTTCCTCTTAGCCAGGCGCGCGGCAAATCACGTGGTCAGGCGGACGACTCAGCTGCGGAGTGCGCATGCGCCAAGCCGGCGGCGGCGGCGGAGCTCGGCGCGGCGAGTCGCGTGATGCGTTGCGAAGGCTACGGTGCAGCTGCGGTCAAATGAATGTCAAATTGCTGGCGACGGCAAAACTCGGCTCGACGCGGTTAGTAAAGCTTTCGCTTCAAAAATGGACTTAAAGGCTAATGTTGAACTCATGTATGCTAATATTGTCTCCGTGGCTGTGAGGTTTCCCAGACAAAGTGGAAAGAAGCTCATATTGGTTCTCAACCCCAGCAGAGAAAGATATTTACAAGTTTCGTTCCGGTATCTAGCTATTATTTCAAGTTATCTGATTACTGTCCCCTTCGGGGATTCTGCAAAATGCTTCAGCCATAGGAATGTAAGTGTGGCCATATCCGACTACCGCCATTACACAAAGATAATACTGATGTAGTTTTCTTTCATTATTACTTGGATCCTTGGTAAAATTGCCGACTGTAGTTGAAGTCATTTTATTACCTCCGAAATTACCGCGCTCTTCTGCAACCATAGGTCACTTAGTTAACTGTTATTTGCATCATTTCTATTTCTGTAGTTTCACTTTCTTTTTTAAGTTTTTGTATTTCAATGATTTAACCAGTGGCTTCTTGGCCAGTCCCGCGTGGTCGGTAAGCTTCATGTTATGAGGAGCAAGCAAGCAACCAAGCGAGCAAGTAATCCCGGGAGCAAATAAAGAAAAAGAGAACGGAGTCGCCGCGTACGTGCGGATCCTTGTGTGACGCAACACAACCCACGATCCTCGCATCAGGAATTTTTGCTCCTCGCTGCAATTAGCGTGCGCGTTGTCCGAATACGAAGTGCTAGCACACCAATCCTCATCAAAGGCGTTAGCCACCGCCACCGAATGGACCTATGGCCTCGCGATCGCTAATGGCGAGACTAATGCAGTTAATACTACGCGCTGCCGGATCTAATTTGCTTTGGTGTCCTGTAGGCTGTTTTTATGGTACGGGAGATGGGGCTTCTACACAATCTTGAGAGTGCAATGCGCGGGCCTGTTAAGTTCGCCTAGCGCACAACGAATGCGTTCCGTGTTGAGAATAGGAGACATTTGTTTTCTTGCGCATACAATTTCATTGTTGCCCTTGTTTATTTTTTATGCATGGTTTCTCTAGCGCACTGCCTCTAATGCTTTGTTGTTTTATATACAAAAGATAGATAGATAGATAGATAGATAGATAGATAGATAGATAGATAGATAGATAGATAGATAGATAGATAGATAGATAGATAGATAGATAGATAGATAGATAGATAGATAGATAGATAGATAGATAGATAGATAGATAGATAGATAGATAGATAGATAGATAGATAGATAGATAGATAGATAGATAGATAGATAGATAGATAGATAGATAGATAGATAGATAGATCTAGTTTGTGTGGTCGCACTGCCACAGCAGCGTTTTACCGCCGCCGGCCCGCCGCGTGCGTATTTTCCTCCAATGTGGCTGGGGCTTTAGACTACACTTTCTTCAAAATGTCACAAGAAATCGCGGTTAGTTCCCAAACAATGCTAAGGTCAGTTAAACGGCTGGTACAGCAAACCAGCGACCTATCATGTGATTTACCAGGGCACACTTGGTTCTTTCTTTGTCCACTAGCTTTAGTGTCTGACTTCCAGGTTTCGATAAAGAGTCTCTTATCTATCTTCTCTTTTGTCCGTGCTTTTACTGCTAGGCCAGTCTTCTCTTATAATTCAACATTAACCAGTATTTAGCAAAGGTAGAAAATATATGCTTGTGTATTACCATTCTTAATTCGTTATTTACTTAATGAGGGGCTTCGTTATCTGAATAACTAGACCCCCCCCCCCCCCCCCCACACACACACATATGCAGGCACACAGGCCCGCAAGCACGCACAGCCACTGTGCGAACCGGACATGGGTTGTCGTGCTTAGGCCGAATGCGGCGAGCACGGGGAAATGAGCCGAGGGCTTGCGTGCGACGTCTTGTGTGCCTGCAGGGCTGATGTTGTTGGTGCTGCTATTGAGAAAGACGTCCCTAATAAAAGCACATCCTTTTATTCCCCCTAGGAAATCATGCATGACAGGAAGCTTAATAATAGCTATGCCAGCGCTGGAGCAGTGCTGCTGCAGATGATATAAGGGTACTACGTCCCATACACGCCTCACTTTCTCGATCCCACTTTGTCGTATAGGGCGACAACGGCATCCAAAATTCCCGCCAAGCAACTATTTATTTGCTTATTATTCGCAGGTGCAGGACCCGGACACCATTGCTTAGGTTATTTCTCTGTGTACCTCTGATGACAACCTATAGTAGTCATTCAATGTCGAAAGGCTTTGGAAGAATCCATCATAGACATAGGGTAACAAAAGGAGAAAAACAGCAACGAGAAAACAAGGACGCAGCGAGTAATAAAAAAAAGATCATGCTGATCAAACGCACATGCTGGAATCTATGTGAAGCGAAGCTTTAGTGAAATGGGCAATTAAATCCTATACAACTGACGGCGATGTGCACAACTGTGTTTACGTTCATACTATGCAACGTGCAATTATTGACCCTCTAATACCTGTCCGCAATCCAATTATCATTTGTGGTGACATGAACGTCGACTTGTCTAGAGATGGCTGCTATTAGTATTTATTTTTTCTACAGTCCCTTAATATTAAAAATGTGAGTTCTTCCGATACTCGGGTTTGCAACGTGTCTTCAACTCTCATCGATCACATTTTGTGCAATATTGATATCGATGTACGGGCAGGTGTTTATGACACCACGACTACTGATCATTGTCCAACATTACTGATACTGATATACTGATGTACTGATTACTGATACTGATACTGATAACTAAATACTGATAAAGCTAAGTATATTATATTTCACTCCAACAGGAAAATATTAGACTTCAGTGTGTTCACTTTGACTTTAGCGAACGGAACTCTGGATTGTGTTGATTCATTTAAATATTTAGGGGTTACTTTAGACAGTCACTTGCACTGGAGAGAACAAATTAGCGTTGTCTGTAGAAAACTCGCTTTCAGCTGTGACACACTGGCCCATGCCCGGCAATATTTTTCTAGTGCTTTGCTTCGTTGCATATACTTTTCTTTGTTTCATACCCACATGAGCTATTGTTGTGAAACATGGGGCCTAACATAACACCTATACTGCAGTTACAAAAATGCGCCCTAAGAATAATAACATTTTTCTCAGTTCATCACTCTAGTAGCGTTCTGTTTACTGACCTTCGTATTCTTTCTTTCATGGCATTGAAAAATTATAAGATCACTTATTTACTTCACAAAATACTAAATACCAACTTTTCCTTACCCAGCAGCATATTCAACTTCCCGCGTGCAAACACCAGGCAAGCAACTAACTTTAACTTAAACCTTCCTTATTGCAGCAACGTCTACAGTGAATGATTATTAGGGTTCTTTGTCGCTATAACTTGGAACACTGTGCCTGTGGAAATAAAAGTAACCAGAAATTTTGAGCTTGTATGTAAACGCTTCTTCTTGTCTAGTCGTATGTAAAAATACTGAAAGATATCTATAGCGGCTCCACAGCCACCGTAGTCCTCCATAAAGAAAGCAACAAAATCCCAGTAAAGAAAGGCGTCAGGCTGGGAGATACGATCTCTCCAATGCAATTCACAGCGTGTTTACAGGAGGTATTCAAAGACCCAGATTGGGAAGAATTGGGGATAGGAATTAATGGACAATACTTTAGTGACTTGCGATTCACTGATGATATTGTCTTGCTTAGTAACTCAGGCGACCAATTGCAATGCATGCTCACTGATCTGGAGAGGCAAAGCGGAAGGGTGGGTCTAAAAATTAATCTGCAGGAAACTAAAGTAATATTTAACAGTCTCGGAAAAAAACAGCAGTTTTCGATAGGTATAGCGATGCACTGAAAGTGGTAAGGGAATAGACCTACTTAAAGCTGATACTGACTGCGGATCCGGATCATGAGACTGAAATAATCAGAAGAATTAAAATAGGCTGGGGTGCGTTTGGCAGGCATTCTCAGATCATGAACAGCAGGTTGCCATTATCCCTCAAGAAAAAAGTGTATAACAGCAGTGTCTTACCAGTGCTCACCTACGGTGCAGAAACCTACAGGCTTACGAAAAGGGTTCTACTTAAATTGAGGACGACATAACGAGCTATGGAAAGAAGGATGATGGGTGTAACGTTAAGGGACGGGGGGATAAGAAGAGAGCAGATTGGGTAAGGGAAAAAACGCGAGTTAATGACATCTTAGTTGAAATCAAGAAAAAGAAATGGGCATGGGCAGGGCATGTAATGAGAAGGGAAGATAACCGATGGTCATTAAGGCTTACGGACTGGATTCCAAGAGAAGGGAAGCGTAGCAGGGGGCGGCAGAAATTTAGGTTTGCAGATGAGATTACGAAGTTTGCAGGGACAACATGTCCACAATTAGCCCATGACCGGGGTAGTTGGAGAAGTATGGGAGATGCCTTTGCCCTGCAGTGGGCGTAGCCACGCTGATGACGATGATGATAATGAGAACACATTGTGCGTTCAGGTTGTATGCAGGAATTTTTTTTTAATGCTTGCAACTGAGGTGCACGTACTGGCGCTGCTATGTCCGGCTACGGGGGTCAGTATAAGGAAGGTTGCTTGCACTTGCATTCGGCGTACATGTAAGCTTCTTAAATATGTATGTCTACAAAAATATCCGCCGAGATACTGATTGACAAATCAGCAGACAGCAGCAGCAGCCACGCCAAACTCAGAAGGGTAGGAGAAGCAAGCGTCGATTTCAAAAAATTAAACTTGCGCTGGCCTGCTTGCTCTGGTTCATCTTTCTTTCTCCTTCCAAAACGCGAGGACTCTCTCCTAACGCTCAACAAACAAGCATGCAACCGACTTAACGAGAAAGTGAAGAAGCAAACAGGCGACGTAGAGAGTGGCATGGTAACGTTGTAGCGAAATATTCATGTGGTAAGCTCTGGGGAACGGGGCCTAGAAACAGTGCGCTGGACGCACACATTTCCATAGCTCGTCACACTTCCCAATTCGCTACCCATTTGACAAATTAATCGGAAATGTCTTCAAGCAAACATCGCCTTCTATTTTTAACATTCTTACAACGCTAACCGTAATCTTTCAATAGCTTACATGCATTGGACGGAGGCAGGCTCCGATTCGAGCTGCAGCACTTGTACCGTGTTGCCTGCTCGCGCATTAAAAGTTTGCCGCTGGTTTGATAGAAGAAGTTTAATGAGGGACACGCGTATGTACATAGCAAACGTCTGGGCGGAGAGTACAGGAATAAATGATAAGCACGTCAAAGAACATGGCGTGGCTGAGGCTTAGGAGGAGTTAGCAGTCGCATTAGTGATTGCGTGCATTCATTCGTTTTATTTATTCATAGTCTAAGTCCGTATGCGGACTATTGCAGGAGTGGACAGTCTTCGAGGGAAAAAAAAATTTCTGCATATTTAACGTGCAAGCTGTCGAGACCTTAATTTCATGACTCCAGAAACTGCACAATAGTTGTTGAAAATTGTTCCAACTAGCCTCACTTGGATACGGTTTACAAGCCCTTGTCTAAGCGTCAACGCGTCATACTAAAGTAGCGTCATACAGCATACGTTACTAACACATAATAGAACTTGCCACGTTAGAAGGCTGAGAGGCGGGCAGGTTTGTCGCTCCTGCTTGCATTCATAGTGGCAGCGCGAGCGCAAGAAAATACAAGAACAAAGAATGAAACAAAATGAACTGTGCGATCAATGGTTGAGTAGTGACCGGCGTTGTAAATCGATTATGCAAAACATACTGAGTTAACCACGGGATACGAGACGTGAGGCCTTTGTCGTTTTATTGGAATATCGATTCAGTTTATGCTTCTGTGGGTTTACCACGTCTGTTTTAAATTACGTGGTGTTATATATGTAGCATCGTTGGGTAGTGGAAGTGTTTGGGCCTGGCGCATCAGTACGGCGTTTTCTGTAGCTTGTGTTTGTGATAGGGATGGTAAGATGAGTCTGTTTTCGTATTCCTTGAGCCGATTATGGCGTTGTTTTGCATGTTCGGCTCCGACACCTCCGGGGCAACAGGTCTCGGGCCAGTTCATAAGGTTGCTCGGCGCTATGGGATCGCGACCTAAGGCATGATCTCGTTCATCGCCCTGTATCCCCTGGTGACCTGGTACCCAATCCGACAGTAGCTATATTTTTGGGTGTTTGTGCAGTGTTTGGTCAATGTAGCGTGGATGTGATCTTTTGTAAAGGTACGTAATACTCCCTGACTATACGAAATAATTATGATAATGTCAGCCTCATCCGTGTGTGTGGCCTTAATATATGCGTCTGTAGCAGACGGTACTGCATCGTGAATGCGGGTTTGGCTTCTTGGTCCCACGACTGCTGCAGTAATACTCTTCAACCTATGAACAGCATCGACGTAATATGGTAGGGATGAGAGGGATATGGGAGGGAACGTTCGACACTGTCGCCGTACCTTGCCAGTGAGAAGATGAATGGCATCTTGGGAATACAGGAAAATAGTAAGCAGCAGCGCTCTCCGCACTTTCTTTGACGTTGGCGTCCTTGTCCTTAGAGTCGATTGTGCTTGGCGTTGGCTGCGGAAGAGGTGGTGATCACGGGCGTGGCTCACGTTCCATAAAAGCACATGCAGTTCTTAGTTGACGTAGGCAATGGGATTGTCATCGGTGTCGTTTTATAACAATGTTAACAGCCTCGCGATGAAGCGAGTGATCCCCATGATGGCCATTCCTAACTCCCTCGCATTCCGCGATGCCTTTCGTAAAAAATGTCCATGCGTATAAATAGGCTGTTTAAGGCCATCTAAGAGAACAACTTAATAAAGAATAAAAAAAGAAGCTTCCTGTAAGTGGCATCCACATTATTTTCCCGACAACGATAAATATACATCCCGAAAAAATTTGCTGATTAGAGTTTTCATAAAGCAGGTGTTTAGTGCCCCTTACAACGTTTTGTATATAGTTGGGTTATTACGTATTTACCCGGAAAGTGGATTAGTATCAAAATATTATCCTTGGAGTTTCTAAAGAATTAGTTTAAGAAAAGTTCCGACTTGCAGGGCATACAACTGTTCACAACATAGGCTGCTTCGATTCGCACAGAGCTGCCCATTGTAGCAATGATAGGCCACCGTAGGGGAGAGCCACCAAGCGTGAACACACTTAAGTATGTCGCCGAACTTCTGAAAGATACTGGTAATATTTTGCAACTAGTGAAAATAAAAGGTGGGCGAAATGTTGGCGTGTAGAATATGTTGGGAATGGCGTAGGCGCCTCTTGCAATTTTAACACGTATAATGCGTAAATCAGCTAACGAGGTATAATTGTTTGAGCTCGCATCGTTGAAGCGCAAGCGAGGAAACGCATTCACATTTTGCTTGGAGCAATGTCGCGTAATTCCAGAATTGGTGGTGTCCAGAACATAGCGGTCATGACGTGTTTCTGGCTCTTTGAATTGCTTCAGGGTCACGGTTCCCACAAGAGCACATCCTTCGAGATCTGCTTCTGGTATTTTCAGCAAGCGGTTGCTGAGGGTTCACCGATTCCCATCATTGGTGCACTTCCTTTCAAATATTCTTCCGACTTTCTTCCGACTATCTTCCGACGACCAAACAGAGCCTAAAAATAGCCCTGTCTTAACAAAGTACTCGTGGCACATATGTCACATTGCTTCTACTTTGCTATACACGTACGCCATTCCCCTATTGCGCTTTTCTGCACATCCTTGTTGTTTCTTTCAGAACCTTGCCCCTTCTGCATGGGACTATATGGTCAGCCGTATTCTCTGCATAAATAAACACCTTCTTGTAGCTAGCGATACTGTGTTAATTGTCTTTTATGTTTCTATTTTTCATTACTATATGCGTAATTGCGGTCGTCATTAAGCGCACCGCGACCGTGGTTTACAACGTTATGCACACGTCGACCTACAATTCAATTTTACGCGTTTCAGAATGAAGGCGGTAATTGGAGCTCCCAGTTAACAAGCGCTGACACAGGCGTTTGCAGTAAATGCAGCCAACCTATATTCTGATTAACAACCACAGAGCCGTACGTAGTTTCCATCAGGACCACACTTTTTTATTTCACCGCAAAGTTCCCGCGTTTACTGCGCTTGCTTCCGACTTATCACGTATGCGCAAGGAGTGCAAATGATAGAACCAAGCTAAAATATTTAAACATGTGAGAGAAACGTAAGCTCGGGAGCTTGTTTGAGGGGAATGAAATTTGAGAGCTTCGGCGCGCATATGCTAAATGAATTGGGCTCCAACAGGAAGGCACGACGCCGCCACTTTCCACATTAGCGAAGGCGTGCGCGCCCGTATGGCTTAGCGCTTAGCTGTTTTGAGGGCAACCGCGTCACGAAGATGTCTGCTCGAGTTTCTTCAAAACACTGTTTTCGTGCCGCAAAGTTTCTGCCGCGCACTTTGCGCGCTGTCGGGAAGTTTACGACGTGGAAACCCGACACAAATGTGGCACTTGAAAGGAAATACTGACGTGTCCACCACTCTTCCTGCTCTTCCACGTGTTTACTTCCTTAGTTCTGTCTGCTTGCTTCCTTTTTTTTTTCGTCACTCTCGAAACAGCCTTCGCGACCTCTTAGTTACAGTGCCTCGGGGCTTTTGTTTATGGCGAGTCTGGAAAAATACAGCAGCGCTGAAAACTGAGAAGACGCCGGAGTAGCGTCACCGCGTAGCGTGCAAACACTGGTAAAAGATATTTTCGAAGCGTTTCTATCCACATCCAGGGAAAAACGAAGTGAGTGGGAGCTTAATTGCTCGAGGTTTTCGCGGCGCAATTTCGGCGTACGCTAAACAGACCCGGTTGGCCCTGGTTGTTTCGGAATATATACGTTTCTGCTTTAAACTGAAGCTGCCACGGACCTTGTTAAGTAATAACGATGGCAAGGCCTCTGTCTCAAGGCCACCGGTATTTAATGTATAATTTTACTTGGAACTCCTCGTTTATTTTGCGATTTTGCAAAAATGACGAAATGACATGCTCAAGAGGGAACCACATTTCTCCTAAATGACTTTCAGTTTCCATTTATAACAACGATTGTCGGGTAATTCCTGCTGCATTAACAAAAAAAAACTGTGTGTGTGGCATGGATACTTAGTTCTCAAACCGCTTCTGTTTGCCTTTTCAACGCTTAATTTTTTTCAACTGTTGAATATAGTTAGAAGAGGCTTTATTCCTCCCTCTTACACGATACTGGGCGCTAAATTTTAGATTCAGGATGAATTTTGAAACCTGAAACTGTCTAACGAACACATGTAAAATTGCAGTTCCGCTAATAGTCTGTTAAACTTTCTATGGCGGAGGAAACTGACGCATTGCACCATTTTCTTGAGAATATTAATATTTTGGAGTTAAATCTTTTGCACTCCTGACGCAAAGATTGGAAGGTATCGGAATTGAACGGAAAATATTGCAGGAAGTTTGTCTGTCACAAGCCACCATTTCCTGTTAATACATTTGTAACGTTTTTTTGTTGTGCAGTTATCAACACAATGTTTTACAGACTTACATTTGTTTTCAGAAATCAAAAAGAAAAGAAAACAACAAAACAAAAATCGAGGACGCTTAAGCTTTGCCTTCAAAAGTGGAACGCGGTAACATGAAAACATTCCCGGCTGCTTCTCCCGCTTCCCGCCAACTGAAGCTTATGCAACCGTAATGTTTACCGGGAAACGCTGGCGGTAAACCCTGTGCGCGAAGGGGGCGAGCTTTCTGGTAGAAACGCGGCCTCTTACGTAGGCCAATCCCGGGTTTAAAAAAACAGCCGCGCAGAAACACAGCTTCTTGCGTGGACCTATCCCGGATGTGTGTACAGTGGTGCCAAAAAATTACATCATTTTCAGGTTTCTTTTAGTGTTTCGCTTTGTTAATATTTCAGTCCGAGAAGATTTAACATAAAAGGCATCCGCTGTTGGTATGTTGTTTCATGACATTTGTTTGTGGGCGGTCATTGTCAAAATTCCGAAAAGTAGCCTTGTCAAGAATGGAAGACAAGGCACGGGCAACGTTAGTGATAGAATGGTGTTGCAATATAACCCGCATATCCTGCATCTCATATAACAAGGCACGGCATATACATATATCTACATATATGCGGGAATTTTCGCGCACGGCGACGTCGGTGCCGACGCCGGATTTTCTGCGATACGGGGATTTTAACGCCACCGCGTTAAAAATAGTGTGCCTATAAAAAGGTTGTTTGCAGTTGCTAAGATTTCAATTGATTCTTTACATGGAGATCACCCTGCTCACATCTGTTCTGCAGTCGTGAAAAGTGTCTAGGCTGTTCACGTGTAGTTAAAAGGGTTTATTCAGACAACGTATGGTACAGTTGCCTAGGGCACGGACCAAAAGGCAAGTGGATGCCCGACAAGGAGTCTGCGCCCTTCTTGCTCCCATTCGAGAGCACAAGACATTCAGCGCATAAAATAAACGCTAAACGAGATGGAAGTACAGAGTGGTTGGTTAACATTGAAACGGGAGTTATTTCGTATTGAACATCTGTGTACAATTGGGAAAATGCTGTAAGAAACAATAGAAAAAGAACAAAAGGAGTGGTCATGCCTGCAGTGACAATAAATACATAGTGATGTCATTTTTGAAAGCTTTGAATGATTTACTTTCCTGGATAATGTTTACAGCAGGATGGTGATCGTTTAAAAAACTGGAAATTATGTAGCTGAGTTTCTGGGTGCCGTAGTTCGTACGTATTTTTTCCTTATTGTAACAAATGTGCCGGGTGTTGTAGGTGTGTGTTTTCGTTAGATAATGATGAAAAAAAGCCGTAGCATCGGAATGCATTTGTTGGTAACTATAGCTAACGCTATCTTTTTGTTTATAACATTCCACAGTGTAAGCAGTTGATGTTATCTAAACAATGTTTAGCAGAAGTTTGGCAGCAATGTTTGGCAGCAAGTTGAACAGAAAGAACGCAGGCACCAAAGCAGAATGAAGCGCAAATAACTCCACCACAGTTACATGAACGCGGTTCTGGAACACAAGTAACCACAGGACTACCGTGATTTCTTCGTCTCTGAACTTATTTACCGCGGCTTAAAGCATGCTTCCACGGCGGACACCATCGTCCAAAGAACAACTTCAATAGGAGAAGGAATACTGAAGCACCCACGTGGCTTCCTTGGCCCCTGCAGTATTTTATGCTATGACCTCAGATATACAAACACAGACCTCACCACATTACAAGTGTGCGTCGGGCGAGATGATCCGCACGAATAAAGTAGTGCCTACGCATCAGCGATGGTTGCCTCTGAGTAATAGAAACAGACCTCGAAGGTTACGCTTTATGAAGGCTGCATGCGCAAGAATGCACTGTGGAGCCGGACACCCCATGGCCGTCATGTTTGTAGACACCTCCCCATTTGGTGTAATGTCAAGCGCGAAAAAATTGCAATGACTGGGTATTTAGGCCGTCCCAATCTCAACCACACATTGCTACAACAGCACGAGCTCTTGTTTCTTCGCAATACAGCGAGGATGGTGCTGAGAATTAGAAGGTGGCCTGATCACGTTGCTATGGCGGCGTAATGGAAACGGCATACGAACACAACAAACCCGGTTTCCACCTCTTAACTGCTGATTCAGTAATGAGCGAATAAAAAGTTAGCTATTTATCTTTTAATACGCTAAACAAAACAAATAAACCGTTGTGGAGCATACGTGAGTGAATCTTTTGAAAGGTTCAGCCGTACATGTTTCAATTGCTTGCACTACTATAGCCGCTGCGTTCGCGGAGATATTGATGAAGAAAATATATTCCCCGTAGAAACTATCTTAGGATGACTGTCGACGCTAATGTGATTAACAGTGTAGCAACACGCCGTACGGACACCAATGAAACGCGTCATTTATGTGCTCTGTAGCCGGGCTTCTCTATCGCATTTCACTCTGGACAGACTGCGGCATCTAGTGACGCCACCACGAAGTTCGTGCGTGGCGCACGTCTGTATATATGTACAGACAAGATTGTTTGAAGATATGTGACGCGATCCGGTTCGATTGGATCCAGCAGCAGAGTAACTTCAAAGGATTTAAATGCAAAGCATAATTTTCCTAATTCTTCGCAGTTTGCAGTGGGTAGGTAGGTAGGTAGGTAGGCTTCTATTTCGCCTCGCTGTAATGAAAAGAGAATAATGAGAAACCGACAGTGGAATCGAACCTTCACCATCGGTCACCGGAGCCCGGTGCTCCAACCAATAGGCCACGATCGCACGCATCCTTCGCTCGTTTCGAAGCCAACCAGGTCCTTGAAACCCTGGATGGTTGTTGCAGTGAAGTACAGAAAGTGCTACGCATTTGTGATTTTCTGGACGTCTCGGCCACTGGCCTTGACTCTCTTTTCGCACACTACACACGTCGCACCATCAGAGCCTATAGCCCGGCGCCAGCTGGTCTCTAACTCAAAGCAGACTGCTGCAGGAGCGGCTTGCAGCCAGTTCGCACGTAGGTTGCACGCTATGAGCCGGCGGTGCATGAGTGGCGCTACGGCGCAGGAAGGCGTCATCAATCATGCTCGTGTCATTCAAGCCAAAAAGTGTGCGCTGATGAAGAGGGATCTCGGAAGGTAGCGTGAAAAATGAGCACGGCCGATACTTGGGCTCTTTCACTCCGTCTGCATTCTTTATATTCGCCGCCGAGGAAAAGGCGCTTCGTCGACAACGAAGGGATTGCATCTATGTGAAAGCATTCGTGCATCCACTGCGAACTGCAGAGCCACCGAGTGGAGAAGCGGAAATGAAAAAGCGAGTGGGGTCTCAGCTGCGCGTTCCAACAGCTGCCGTTAGGCCAACAGCTGAATGCTTGCGCGGCAGTTAGCAGGAAACAACGTTAGTGATTTACAACACCCATTATTCACCATTATTTATTCTTCTATATTTTTGTTCCGCTAGGCAGCCGTTTACTATCTTCGTTTACGAGAACGACCCATTGCCTCGCCTTTTCTTTCTTATCAGCAGCCCTATTCTACCGACATCATCTTCAGCTTCTATGCTCTCCCAAAACCCACCTCATTCTTAAGTGCTTCCCTTATTTCGCTCCTTCTTGGCGGAGGGATGAAGTTGGTCTGCATCTTCATGTTCTCTCAATAGCAATATGTGGTTTTTATTGATGCTCTCTTCCTTGACAGTAAAATGGTTTTATCTGCTCAACTTCGTGCCTGTAGAAGTCGGGCTTTGTATTAGCTGGGCACCGTAAACAATCGAATAAAAAAAAAAGAAAGACTGCGGTTGAGTCAGGGGCACAGGAAGGGAGGGGAGTTGGAGGAAGGGGAAGTATGTCAGGAGCTATTCAGAAGTACAGCTGACACTAATCAAACAAGATAGCCATCAAAGAAACAAATGTGTAGCCATGCAGTGTTTGAAAGGATCGCCCGGATTGTCCGATTAGACAACACAAACGAGAACACATTTTCTTGGCACAATTTTTAAAGGACAGATAGCCGCTCGCACCGACGCCTTCATATTTCTTGTGTCCTTCTCATAGTTGGATTTCTAGTCGTATTGTGCTCCTGCGTATGTCATTCTCTTACTACTCGAGCTATTCAGTGCATGAATGGGGCCGGAGATCCTGGACGCCTTCTTGAAAGGATGACGTGAGGCTTGGCGTTAAAGATACGCTCCTTTGGTCGCAGCGCACATTCAACTGCATCTCGCTGACATACCGAAGGACCTCGCTGTGGCACATGTCTAGTGTGCACTTATGACTACCACGGACCTTCATACCAAATGACGCACTACGCTGTTGGCTTGATCATTGATGAGTAATTATCCTGGAGACGCCCTTATTCTACTTCAAGAAAAAACGAACTTCGATTGCTCACGCATTGAAATATGCCCAGAAAACATCAGAGGATGATTATCAAAGTCGAACATTAGCTTCTTTTATTGGTTAACTATATTAGTTAATGCTATGAGGTGTGTGAGTGCTGCGACGTTCCTCAATGTCGAGAATGGGCCCGCGTTGCAAATCACATTAGAACTTTAGAACATGAGAAATCAAATTAGCAACATCAGGTAAAATCTGACCAAATCACAGCCTTCGATCCAGTTTACTTGGCAAGACAGCCGTCATCGCAAATAGCTGTACAGCTCTCTGTTTCGGGGCTTTCTACGTTGCACTTGGCATGTGCTGTGAAACGCATATGCAGTGTTCCTACGTTCAAGGGTTCGGAAAGGTCCTGCACTGTTCCATCAGGTTTAACAATCTGAGTACGCATTAGACATCTATGCCGAGTCCTAATTACTATCTAACTATTGAGCCTAATTTACACAAGTTGCGACTCCTCAATGCTGATTTTTGGCATAGTTTTACACCTGAAGCACGACTGCCGCAGATTCGTGGTCTTTTCAATATTCACAAGGCCGTTTTACCACTCCGTGAATTGCTAAAAAGGCTACGCAATCAACACTAGTTCTGCAGACCATTACACTGCCGTTATTGAACGTGGTTTAAGGACATATAATAAAAATATACACTGATGGATTGGCCTCCTTCGCCAGCTTCATATCTACAGTGGTCATGCTGGCAACACTTCCCACAATCATAATCATAAAATGCTGTCGCTGTATTCCCAGTCAGAAGAGGAGAAAAGGGAACGCTTCGAAAAACAACAAAACTAGAACGATTCCGGTACAAATATCTCTAACTGAAGATAGGCAAGTGACGAGCCCGATACTGCTACCGCATGTATGTGTGTGGCGACACACAAGCGAAGAATCTCTGTCTGAAACACGGCAGACTAGAACAATAATTTACAGAATTTTGAACTAGGCGAAGCTTTCTGGACAAGTGTAGCTTGCGAAAGGGTGGCTGGCAGCTTGGGCTTGTTCGTGAAACATTGTTTAAGCAATTGGAAAGCCATCTTTTAGTGCGCAATTCATAGTAAGGAAAGAAGAAGGTGACAGGAGCCACAGGACAGAACTCATGGAGCAAGTGCGCTCTGTCATGTCGCATTCTTCCTTCTTTCCTGCGAATTGCGTACTCAATAGGTTTTCTTTTCCTTCTTTACAGAAGCGTAGCTTATACGCATATCAATGTAACAGTAGCCCAGACAAGTTTTTCGCTTTCGACTCTCTCGCTCAGGCGGTAATATTGGGGCATCAGCAGTGATTCTTGTACTCACGAAACGGACCAGCGACAAAACAAAGCAAAAGAAGGACACGATGCAATCAGTAAAGTTTAACGATGTGTAAAATTATTTTCAGGCGAACTGTACTTTTGGATATCAACTCCAAAAGAATACAGGGCTATTTATCCCCAGTTACATTTTGTCTGCCCGTACTACAGCCATTTAGAGGAGGCGTTGTGATTCATTAGTTTGGATAATAATGTGCGAAAAACAAAATTATCGTGCAAGAAAAGCTGCACATGCTCAATGCCGCGACGTCAAGACAGGCGCTGTTCGCTTCTATACGGGCGCAAATGACCATACGCGGTACCTCACTACGAAATAGTCATGCCCCAGACGACACACCCCGCAGCGTCATCACAGCCCACATAGTCATTTGGACTCTGAATCGGCTGCAGCGCTGCTGCGTACGTGGCGGAATGATAAGAAGCAGCTCCGACACGTCTAGACGCGTTATACTAGTTTTTTCCAATGTGTGTACCAATACTTTCGGGGGCTACAGAAACAAAACTTTGAAGGAAAAGTCCGCTTGCACAGAAAGGACGACGCATCCTCAACAGAGACCGAGCATTTACTACAGAAATTAATGGTGGTAGAAACAATGGTTCGCTTACTTCTATTTGTTCGAGCGCGACGCTCAAGGGAGATAGTTTTCCGCGCTGATGAATGTTGTTTCGCAACAAAGGATTTCACGCGTGCGGGAGGCGGCTCTCTGCGTTCACGCAACAACAAACGCGACTGCCGCGGAGGTGCACGGTGGGTGTGAAACACAGCGCTTACGCTATTAGAGAGAGAGAGAGAAAAAAAAAACAATTTCCCTGCAAAGTGTTTTCCATTTGTTCGCGCCTGGTGCGTATGGCGAGCGGACTATAGCTCCGCGCGGCGTACACATAAAATATATGTTTCTTTTCAAGTCACTGAAAGGCGTTGTGAGGCAAAAAAGAAAAAAAAACAACGGAAACAATAAATGAGAAAGTCGCCTTCCTGAATGCCATAACGCACGGTGATTGTTTGTGCGGAAGAAATTAGATGAAGGCGCGCAACCGAAACTCTTGGCCTGTTTCGCAATGCGGGTTTCTCGGTTTCACTTATGCCGAGCGAGAATCTTGGATATTGACAAAAAATAAATGAATAAATAAATAAAAAAGTAAATAAGAAAACATGTACTTGCTCATGTGGAACCACTCCATCATTGAGACTTGTGCTTCCCTGAGATAAATAATTCTCATAAAAAAAAAGAGAAGAAGCAACGCAAGAAATATAATGTAGCTATAAGCTATCACGAGAAATGAACGCGCTAAATAGCAACATTCGGTTATCGTGGGCTCGCAAATTGCCCGCACACATGCGTCTGCTCCTACGTTGTGTGGGTTTTAAACCCATAGCACGTTATATATTCCGTTAGTTCCTGCAACCTCGTGGATACATTGCTCGCGTGTTACGTTTGATCCTTGTAATGAAAAAAACTTTAATGGCCCATTCTGGCAGCACTGTGATGCGATGAGGTCTGTACCTCAGAATCAGGGTCATAGTGAGGGGGGGGGGGGGGAGGCACACATTGGGCACAGCCCCGTTCCCCTTGCACCCCCCCCTCCCCCCCCCCCTACGAAAAATAAATTTCACGGCTACGACATCACTGCCTGGGAGAAACACTGGAAAATGGCAGACATCAACTTCGCTTCAAGAGAAGCAGGTGAAGATAAATTAGCCCACCCTCTTAACTGCGTTGAATTGGAAAGCACGTTTTATCCGCATTCAGCGAAGTGCAGATACGGTCTGCTTTTTTAAGGCACCCAGCGTGCGTCCTAATGGCACCGTTAGAGCAGTACAGCGCATGTACAGATAGGCAGTTTTTTATCTGGAACGGCGCATTGAATATAGTTTCTCTGTAAAGTAAGTGGAGCTAATGAATGGCGCATACCTAATCTACGGAGATACGCATAAACTGGGCATACGATGGGCGCTCGCTCAAATTACATGCCGAACTTCTGTCCACCGACGTTGTAACGTGATACTGCCGCAAATGACCTCCATTTATACAGTTGCTTACGGGCTTTCGAACTGTTATATTTGCGCTTTACGACTCCTTAGTTTAATATAGACGGAAAGCCGGGCATTAAGATTTCCGCTATACGGCCTGTGAAATCATCCATATGTCGGGGGAACAGATTAGGGACATTCGGTTCTTTTAAAGGCATCATCAACGCAAGCGATTCGAAGTCAATAAGGAAGGAATGTTCGAATAATGCGAAGTCCCGCTTAAAGCGACAAATAAGCTGCAAACGATTTCGCAAAGGATTGGGAAACGACAAGGCAGCCCCGCAAATGAAGATTAATTAGCTTATCATACGTGCCGTATGCAGCGATTGCTTGCTCGCTAATAAACTCTATTCTGATTTTTTGCAAGAGCTCTGCAAAACTGCATTTTGACGTAGGTGTTCTTTCTCCTCCCCTCACTCCAAAATACTACCGTTTATAGCTACCTACACCATTTGCCTCTGAAAACATGGTTAATCAAATGCGATACACCACAAATGGCAGTCTGTCATTCCCAAACTGTTCTTTGTTTATTGTGCTTCAGTTTTCGATGGTCCCTGATTGCACAATCCAACACTCATGAATTATATATATATATATATATATATATATATATATATATATATATATATATATATATATATATATATATATATATATATATATATATAAAGAAGCGAAAGAAAGAATAGTTACAGAAAGCTCATCGCCAACACATTTAGTAAGCTTGTAGGACGGTTGTACGCTGCGTAGAGCCAATGTTTAAGCGTTAGCTGCGGTGTGGCCTAAGCGTTCTCACGCCGGATCTCGAGCTCACCGAATCACTTGGGGTTCTGAATGTCCCGCTTCTTCCATAACATTTCAGGTGGTTTATAGCATTTTCGTTTACACTACCACGCTCCTCCATACGTGCGATGCTCGAACGATCACCGGCTTTCTAAGCATGCACTGGCGAAGCCGAATGTGCTATGACGGAGGTGGCATGACGACAATGGGACGACACTACTGAAATGATGAGGATAGTATAAATATGACAGGCAATTTTTCTAAAGTTCAGTATAGATAAAAATAAGGAAAGAGACCCGATATATGTGAATAAATACCATATTTAAGTCAACGTAGCACATTGGCTCTAATCTCTATCCACCTCCATTCTTTATTTCGATTTATCTTCTTTTTGTTCACGTGAAGCGGAAACTGCACTGAGGCAGGGAATGTTAAACGCATTTGAGCAGAAGGCGTGACATGAGGTCCAACCGTAAATCTCAAGTTTGATCTTATATTATAAATATGAAACAGCGATGAATGTAATTGTAAACAATTGAGCTACAAGACCCAAACGGGAAACTTAAATGCGGAACAAGAAATTTGCATTCAAGCATGATTGACAAAATAACAGCAGCAAAAAAAAATTTCTTTTCTTGACCTACGTCTGGTGCTTCTCTGGTTTCTGTACTACTTTAGTGTATCCTTACTTGCATGAGGAAGTACTGTTGGAAAAGGAAGAAAAAAAGTACCTGGTGCCCTTGTATGCTGGATTCTGTCTTTTCTTCATGGTGTAGTCCTCTTGCTCCTATTGTATTTCAGGCAAATATTGGAATGAGAAAATGGGGCTGATATACATCGTGGGTATCTGCGTCCTGTCTTTAAAATGCCAACACATATTTTGAACGAACAGGAATTGAATTACGCTGCCGTTGACATTTGCTGATGAACTGGGAGAACAGTGTATGAGGAAACGAAAAAAAAAAAGTAAGTGAATAGTCATTCTTCGGCAAGAAAATGCCGTGAGTACTTGTTTTCAGTACATCGCCGTCATCAAGAAAGAAAAGAAGGCTACTGTGTTTTTGACGTGGGAGAAAATGTCTGCTAATAAATGTCACACCGCCCTACGTCACGGCAAATCGACTACATATGCCGCCTCTTACAGTGCCCTCATATGCATAATCAGCATAATTTATTTTCTGACTGCACGCTAGTAATGTATTGGAAGAAAAGTAGAGCACTAAAAGATGCCTAAAATATTCCTCGAACTTGCCACTCAGTTTAGCGGACACCTTGCATCCATGGGTGAAGCAGTTCTTTTCTTTTTCCGAGACACCATAAGCCCCCTGAAAGTCGGCTAATGACACTGGAGGATGGCGTTCGTTGAAACGTATGCAGCAATGTGCTTCAGCAGTTTAGTGCGAGAAATAATATTCATGGAAGAGTTTTCGGGATGGTTAGATGTGTTTATGCAAGCTTTGTTTACTAGCGCTTGAGGCATATGGCGAGAACCCCAGCTAAGGCCAGTGCGAGTTGTGAGCCCTTCGCACTTATTAAAGGACGTGGAGGAGTATAAGTCCTTATTTTATAGTTTTTCGGTAGAAGGGACACTTGAGTGTGCTGGTGTACGCGCATGTGCTACAAAATAGCGCTAAATAGCACGAAGACTATGTACTTGAGGCATCCATACGAGCATTTGTACATCACGGCTGCCATGCGATGACATATATTGCTACTATTACCAGACATTACTCGCAAGCTCTCAGGAAATAATTACGCTGATGTTTAAGAGTCTGCGAGCAGTATAAGCGGCGGCCAGGCGTACATTCAGGGGGGATACCGTGGCGAAGGGCGCCATGAGGCTGTACTTGACAGAGCTCATGTGCATGCATAACTTAGTCCTCCTCTGATTTATCACTGTTCTGTCCGCTGTCGATAACGCAAGTGCCAATAACTAGGCACTTCTTCAGCTGCGCAGATTACAGAAGCTTCTTTGTTTCGAAAACGAGGAAAAATATGGTTTATACATACGAGAGCGACTCTGAACACCAGGCGCAGAACTTGGGAAACTCTAAACAGTGACGCTTCTTTTCTGCTAGAAGCAAAAAAACAAAACAAAAAAACCAAAGAAAGGGGTGGGGATCTATGGCTTCAAGTGCATTGAGAGAGGGAGGGGGTTTTATGTCGGCTCTATAGACAAAAAAAAAATGTGGCCAGGTTCTGTATTACTTTTAACGTTCACACGAAGGTACAGGCAGCACGCTTAGGCGAGAAAGGAAAACAAGGATGCAGCAGTTCTGTTTCCGACGTGGCTCCCGCGACTTTTTAGCAAGTCTGAAAGAAAAAAAAAAAGCGCACGCGCGCACGCACGCGCTCCTGAAGTGTTTGCGGACATCCAGGCTCAGTGAGGGTACGCAGTTAGCGACCCTAGCTACTCGAAGTAGAGGAATGCAAACCAGGATTTCTCCTTCAGGGCCCCCGAGGCACATAAACAACAAGACTGCTGCTGCTGCTAAGAAAGCGGTCCTCAATAGAGGCGCAGCCTCGGAAGAGATGGCTCAGACAGTGAGAGGTCATAGCGCGAACACGCTCGTTGCGGTTGGCGGTGCAGCCGCCTCAGTGCTCTCCAAATTTTCAGACTCTCGTGGCGCTGGCTGTCTTTGCTACCACGAATTCGTTCTTACACATCCTTGCGCCACCCCTTTTGCGTTTTGTCTGCGGCAGGCGTTCCACTGCAGTGTCAGGGCCCCTGGCGACGGGATGAAAAGCATACGGTAGCCTGCTGCATAAGAACCAACCGCGACGGAAAGAAAGAAAAAGAAATAAATTGTGGTACCAGAACAAAAAGGAACGACATAAGCGTATTGCGGCAAGCCGCGACGACTGTGATGACGATGGTGTCTGCAGAAGTCGGAGGGCACCTTGTTTGCGGTGCTAGAAAGGCGTCTGAAGCACGGCACGCTGTTTGCAATGCTCCCGAAGTCCCGCTTGTGTGCCTAACCATGGAACTGGCGTTGCTCCACTGCACAGACAGCCACCAACCTTCCATTTCTTTCTTTTTCAGTGCGTGCCTGCGTGCGTGCGTGCGTGCGTGCGTGTATGCGTGCCTGTGCGCGCGCGTACGTGTGTGTGTGTGCGTGTGTGTGTGTGTGTGTGTGTGCCACCGACGTGTGCCATATTTGCCACCGACGTGTGCCATATTTCGTGTGTGTGTGTGTGTGTGCGTGTGTGTGTGTGTGTGCGTGTGTGTGTGCGTGTGCGTGTGCGTGTGCGTGTGTGTGCGTGTACGTGTACGTGTGTGTGTGTGTGTGTGTGCGTGTGTGTGCGTGTGTGTGCGTGTGTGCGTGTGTGTGCGTGTGTGTGTGTGTGTGCGTGTGTGTGCGTGTGTGTGCGTGTGTGTGTGTGTGTGTGTGTGTGTTTGTGTGTGTGTGTGTGTGTGTGTGCTTAAACATTGTTTGAATTTCAAACTCAGTTTAAACATTGTATCGTGATTTGGGTCAAGTTTTCTCTCTTGTACCATCCTATGTATGGGTAGCGTATGTAGAGTGCTTTTGACATTTTAAGCTATATTTATCTGCTGTAGCATCTCGTGCTACAAATATTTATTTTACCTTTCTTATATTTCGGGCAGGATTTTCTTATTTCCAAGCTGTGTGTTCATGAACAAGAGGCAAGGTGACTCATGGTGGAGCCAAAATTGACGAGGCAAGTTCATTGGGAGCCCGCTCTTATTATGCTTTCTTTTTTGGGTAATCGTAATCTGAATCCAATGCACTAGGATATAGCTAGCCCGCCAAATTTAGAAAAGTTGCCTCCAAGTAGTGCTCGTCTCTTTACAATCGTATAGTTTGTGCTAAAAACCTCGTCTGCCTAAACTTAAACTGACCCTAAGCCACTACCGAAAATTTGTGACCTCATGTTCCGCAGGATTTCTATAGCCGAACACAGACTCACGTAGGCAATGAATGGCTCTTACGTGCATTCACGTTGTTTGAGTACTATAAATAACCTCATATGTGCTAAGTCTGCTTCTAAGTGCGTCGCTGGCAGTGAAATCCATCATTCAACTATTGCGTTCCGAGGGAAAACAGCGCACTTGAAAGCACATAGATGAAACGGAAAAACCACAAACCTGGCCAAAGGACCTTGTCCACAAACTGGCATCTCGGAACGTGGCACGCGCTGCAAAGCGCCAAACGCTGGGACTTCTAGCACGTGTTGAGCCAAGTGAGCTGAGAAGCTTAAGTCGGCGCTTCGGTAGATCGCGTCTACTTTTGCCGTCTACGTTTACTCTCTGCGGCACCGAATTACGCCCGAGACGAACTCGCCAAACGAAGTGGAGAGAAAAGGCGCCAGTGACGAAGTCAACTGCAGTTTCAGCAAAGGGCCCTCATCACGAGGACAATTTTATCGGCTTCATCAGTGATTGTGGCGTTCTCCTGCTATGCACATGGTTTCGGATTCAATTACCGGTTTCGGCGGGGCCGCATTTCGATGACGGAGAAAAGCAAAAAATTGACCGCTCAAGCATTCGTATTTATCCGCACGTGATAGAACACAAGGCGGTGAGAGTTATTGCAGCGCCCGCCCATTTATATATATATATATATATATATATATATATATATATATATATATATATATATATATATATATATATATATATATATAATAAATAATAATATTTGGGGTTTTACGTGCCAAAACCACTTTCTGATTATGAGGCACGCCGTAGTGGAGGACTCCGGAAATTTTGACCACCTGGGGTTCTTTAACGTGCACCTAAATCTAAGCACACGGGTGATATATATATATATATATATGGCCTCTCTCATAATCGACTTGCAGTTTCAGAACGTTACTTTCCGCAATTTTTTTAGAGCGCATCTCTTAGGCGCCAGTTTCTGAGGCAAGCTTCTGCGTCGTACCTCGTAACCGAGCGAGCGAGCGCAGCGAAGTGTGAAAGCGAACGCGGAGCGCAGTGGGAGGTGAAAGACTGTGATAGCAAAGAGAGCGCGAGGGAGAAAGCGGACGAGAAGGGTGCAGCGGAACCATGAGTAAAATGGAGGAGGAGGGCATGGCGAAAGCGTGAGAAGAAAAGCGCAGTGCCGCGCAAAACGGGCTGTGCGGCGACGATGGCTACGAGATGGCGCCAGAGTAGCGCGCGACGCCTGTGTGGAAACAAAGCGCTGCATGAGCGTAAATCTGCCTGCGGCGACTCCTACGAGTCACGCCCGCGGGTCATCTACGCACTGTCTCTTGCAATTTACCGATTAGCGAGGCAGTCGTGCCATGCTTCGCTCCGTTTGCAACGTGCTGCACGAGAAAGATTGTCCGCGCTAGCCAATATATCGCGATATGAAAACACGTGTAGAGCTGCGCTCAAATTTTGCGTTGAGGAGCTCGGTAATCATCAGTGAAATTTCTTAAGCGGGCAGTTTGAGACCGACCGAAAGCGGGAACTGTAAGCCTGACAAACATGAGGGGTCACCTTTGACACCATGTTATTGTTTTTTGGGTATTTTACTTGCCTTCATCCAGTGAAACTATAGCTGTTTGCCGGTATAGCACTCGTTTTGCGTCGTTGTATCCGTTTCCTCCTCACACCCATTCTTGTGTCTTTCTGTTTCCAGCTTTTCTTCTGTTTCGTCTTTCTAGCAGAAAAGAAAGCGCCTAGCGAGCAGTCAGGTTAGGAAACCTCCAGGCAATCGCTCTAGTGGAGCCCTGCACAAACAAATGCACTGTCAAAAGAAGGTGACGAAAACAAGGTGTGGCACGAGAAAGGGAATGCAGTGCTATTGTACTAGAGGGACGGAAGGAACTATATATATATTTATATATATAATCTAACGCTATGGAGGAGAAAGACGTTGAGGAAACCAGACATGCTGCGTTTTGCCCAGTGTTGGTCGTTCCTGTAGGTGGTTCCTCTATTCGCCCGTTCTGTATTGATCTGCATCGCCAACGGGCAGCATAAAGTGTGGGGAACGCTTGGAATAGGGAAGCAAGATCCTGATAGGCCGCAGCAGATGCCTGCAGTGGGGGCTATGGGACAACTGCATAGTTTGTTTCTGTTTATGTTCGTATGTGCATGCATTTGTTCTCGCATGCGTAGTTTTATACACATCATCCACGCCTTTGTTTGCGTGTGGTTAACTGAGATTAGGCAACGCTTTTAGAGACAGAGCATAAAGCACCTAAGTCAGTTAAGGTGACTTGTCCGACCTCTTGACTTTAGATGATGAGAGAGTTTGCTACCAATTTTGCAGCTGTTTACTTCCGTACCGGAAAGTGCAATTTGAATGTCTTGAGCTTACAACATAGTTTTCAAGTGATATTTCATTGTTCTTCTTCCTTTTTTTTTGCTACGAGCTTGACGGCCGCCTTCTTCAGGAGACGCAAGTTAACAGTACTCCAGTAAAGCCGCGTCAAAAAGCAAAACAAAAAAGAAAGGACGCACAAACACAAAGAAAGGTAGAATATTCATCTCTTAGCCTCACTTTACACAAAGCCTAGACCAAGTTCTTCCCGACCTTCTTCGTCCCTCGTAGAAAACAAAACAGCGGCTGTGACTGTGGTCACAGCTACTACCATCAGCACTTGATTGTTACCTTATGGCATACCTGTCGACTTGTGCAATTTAAAATTCGTAATGACCTGGCCCAAACCATCCCACGGAGAGGACTGCGAGAGGATATGACAAACTCAGTTTTTTCCTTTTCTTGTTTGTTTATTTAGTTAGCTCCGTGAACACACCTTTTGTGGGATACAATGCATTTTATCAAGCTCTAGACTCAGAACACAAGCCGAAACAAACTTGGAACAACACGAATTGACAGAGAGCCCATTGTGTTTTGAAATAGCAGTGACTTTTGCTGCGACTTTGATTTTGACGGGTACTACGGAAACTTGTATGAATAAACTTGCTCTAAAGTAGTATCCCTAGGGTATACTATCACCATAAGATTTGCTAGAATATCTTCGGACACGAGCACGTAAAACGTTTTCGCAAACATATTTCGTAATGTGTGACGTAGCATCCGTAAAATTGTAGAAGGAGGCGAAATTCGCAAACTTTACGAGCAGGTCAATGTCGCCTTTCCACCCGGCACTCAGTAGAGAGGAGGCCGTCATCCTAAGGAAGATACAGACCGGGTTACTCCTCACCCTGGCAGCACTACACATGCTTCACCCAGAACTCTAAACAAGTGGTATGTGCAGTGTTTGTGCAGTGGGTCCGGCGCACTAGTTGCACATCATGTGGGACTGTGCCAGGTTCCCGACCGAAGCTACCTCTAGGACGTACCTGCCCGCACTTCAAAGTGCAGTGCAGCCTATGAACAAGGACTCTTCAACTATGGGCCATCCAGCAGGCCTGGGGTGAGCTCGAAAAGCACAAGCCTCACGACCCACCACAAACGAGCCGAACTGGGGTAGTGCAGAATAGGGCATAACCCCGGGTCGACGCTTCGCCAGCGTCACGACGCGCTAAACCGTGGGTTGCCGGCATTTAAAAAAACGTTATTCCTATTCTATCCTATCCTACGAGCAATCAGGAAATTTGGCGGATATGGCTTAGGTTCGGTGTATGAGGAACCTAAATTTGCAACAAAGCGTAGCACGAAAATTTTCCTAATTTATTGTGCTCTTTTCACTCATCTTTTATAAAACAAAAGGGCTACAAAAAAAAGAAAGAAATATTAAAGAGTAGTGGCTGGCTTTCCGAGGTGCAGCGCGTCAGCGTGCTGCTCCGCAGTACAGTTTTGACAATCATCCCAGCGTGCTGGCCTCGGGACAACTTGTTGCTTTCTTTTTTTTGGGGGGGGGGGGGGGCTGCAATGGCAGTGATATATTAAAGCACCTTGAAATGCATGAAAAAAAAAAGATGTTGCGCTACTTCCGCGATTGATTATATCACCATCCGACGCAATAGAATAAATATTGAGATTCTTTAAATATTGGAATGAAGATCACGCTCACCGGAGCCAGATTAAACGGCATCGAGCCTACCCAGTCAACTATAGAACTATCTAGCTCGAGTCGACTGAGCAGGCTCGATGACGTTCAATTCACATCGCCCAAGTACCACTTCAGCAACTTCCGCTTTGATCCTGCTCTGCAATCCAACACCGCTCCTACTGAAAATACGGTGGGCAATATTTTTTTTTAAGCCGTCCTTGGGAGCCATCGCTTAAGATGTCACACAATCACAGAGCGGTGGGTCGGAGTTAATGAAATGCGCCGCAACCGGAGCTTTCCCGGCGTGGGCGTCCGTGGCTGCATGACTGTAAAGCGACGACCACGGGCATTCTATCTCGTCGCGCTCCCAATTCCCTTCCCTGCTTTGGGCTGGGCGGCGTCATGCTGGAGACACGGCTCCCTTTTCATCGAGGGCGACGTGATCGCGCAGCCCTCACGGGGCGTATGCGTGATAGCCGCAGATTGGTAGACCGGAAGGCGAGAAGGTGCAGGGGAAAAGGAAAACGCAGGGCAAAGATTGTAACAGGCGCTCTTTGGGCACTCGATGCGTTCCCAGAATGCGTTATTACCGAGATCTTACGAAACGATCGCGATGTGTGACCGGCATGTATGCCGAGAGCGACGATGGAGACTACTCATCGAACGCGCGCTGCGTGACGTGTGGTCAGTTCTTTCGTCGACCCGCATATAGCTTCCTCATAGCTGAGCTAGCAGCGAGTCCCCTGTGCGCCTCTTCGTGCGCACGAAACTTCGCTGCTGATGTTCTAGTCCTTTGCTTAGTAACATGGCCACGAACTTCTTGCAGCCAAAGCTACCGATTTTGATTCTTACGTCAGGTTTTGGAAAATTTCCCATGACATAATCTCGAAATCCAGGCCCTCACGTTAACATTGGAGTTTGAGCCAAACGTTGAAGTCCACTGGCTGTTAGACGTCCGTTACGTCTCTTTGAGACAAAACGTTTAAATGGAAAATGGTTTATAGGTGTTTCTGTCGCCCATGCATGCACTTGCATAACAAACCGTGCCAACCCTGTGCGGTCGGTGGATAACAGCCCCGCCCTCCCATTCATTCGGGGATGACATGGAGAAACACAGGTACGCCGAAAAGAGCGAGTGTCACTGCGGTCGTCCCTTCAATGACGACGGCGGTATAAAAGTGGGGATGACGATTCCGAAATGATGAGGGAAGTATAACGACGACAGCGTGACGAAGAAGGAATGAGGACATTGTGATGACGACGAGTGTGCGATGACGATGGCATGACGTCCACTGTATCACGACGAATATACGACAAGGACTGCACGGCCACGATGCCTTGACGACAACGGCATGGTCGTGATGGCGAGGACAGGAAGAGAAGCGAAGGACGAAGCTGGAACGCGACGATGGAACGACCGCGATGGAATCGCGGCGACGGTATAACAACGACTGCGTGACGTCGACGCAATGGAGAGAATGACGTGACAACGGCGCCATAATCGCGGTTACCATGACGACAGCACGATTGCAATGGAACGACGAAGCAATGATGCCGATGGAATGACGAAAGCGGTTTGACGAAGGCAGCATAGCGACAATGGAATGACGAGTGTATGACGACGATGTCGTCACGACGGCTGCATAACGCGTTGACGACGGTATGTCCGCAGTCCGCCGTTGTCGCTTGCATTCGATGTCGCGAGTTTGCTCGGCGGCGTGGTTAGGTTAGGTAAGCGCCATTGACGCTTGCGATTCTTCAAAATTAAATTGCCTCAAAATCAAATATGGCCGTCACGTAAGTCAATGAATGGCTCATAAGCCCCTACGCAATGGCTCATACCACCGTAAACTCGGCCTCCCCATTAAGACGACAGAAGAGAAGGGAAATTCTACGCTGGAATAATCAGCGGCAACGGAGACAGCTTTGAGCTGTGGAGGAAGACGACGACGACGACGAAAGCGGGAGCAGTGGCACAAGCGCGTTTTGCGCCGAGCGGTGCCAACAAGCTAGCTGTGGTAGAAGACTACGCTCAAGCCATTGCTGATGCTGATAGTTTTCTGTACACAGGCGCGGACCGACGCATTTTCGCATCGCCTAGCCGTATAAAGCTTCACTTTAAAAACGAAAGTGTGTCTGCGGCGAGACTCGAACCTCTCTCTGCCTGCCAGCACGATAGCCCGATGCGGCCACAATTTCTTTTTTTCTCTCTTTATTGCCTACGCAAACAGACTTTTACAGTTACGCAAACATATGCACAGGTAAAATGCAATGCCTAGCCCAGTCTCTGCAGTTACAAGCTCTTTAAAATTTATTCATCTGGAGAAGGCTTTCGACTCGTTGGAGAAATTCAGGTGCCCATTTTTGAAGCTTTTCTGTGTCTACAAACGAACATGTGGATTCAGCAAATCGCAATTGAATTGGGGGTGCACTAGCATCAGCCTCTCGCACCACCATTCTAGACTGGGATATACTGTGCTGGCCTACTAACATAACTAGATTAAGCGGTACCGCCTTTTCTTTTTCAACTGGTGGAAATGTAATGCCATTGGCGGGTCTAAAGGCGAGTACTTTTCTAAATTCAGTCGAAGGACGTCCCAAAAGAAAACCGCATCCCCAACAATTCAGAAAAACATGTTCATAGCCTTCGGTACTCTGCAGAAAAAACAATGCCCCCCTCACCCCCCCCCCCCCCCCCCCTACAAGGTACGAGCAATCCTTTTTCTTGCATTCCTATTTCACCAGGCCGTGTGGCACTGTGTAACATAAAGAAAATGAACTTTACTCCAGCTCATTCATTTTTACACGGCTGATTACATTTTCGTCAGTTCCTGTACAGTACGCGGCTTTATATAGAGCAGTATACTGTGCAGGAACAGGAATGTATTACATCAATTAAATCCTCGTACAACTTTTTTACGCGACACAGAACTCAGCTATTCGAAAGAAAAGCGTGATTTCAAGAAAAGACAATTACATGCCTATTTGATCTAATTTGTTATATTTGCTCTCATATTATTAGAAGATACAACAAACACCAGTAATACACTTACAAGCCTCAGCTGAAAAAAAGTACGTGTAACTGGATCTTCACCTTTTTGAGAAAATATGAAACACTTGACTAACTGATGCACATACAGAAGGAGAAAGACCAAGCCCTCCACAGCGTACACGTATGGAAAGGTTGGTTCTACTCGTACACTCTCAAGTAGAACCACACAGAAATAAAAAGTAAATACTCGGTGCAACTTTTCTACGCTAATACGCGAACTCGCAGCCCATACCAGAGCGTACTGAAAAAACAGTGGTTAGAAAATGTGTCTCTTTCAAACATTGACAACTGGAAACCGTTATGTTGCTGAGATTTTTCTCGGAATTCGATATTGGCCACAAATGCACGTATACTTCAGTTGTGCCAACACCAACTAGCGCTTTCAGATGGTCGCCACGTGTTGATAATGATGATGATTTCCATGGCATGGCACACACCCACAACGTGGGATTGGCCAAGACGCGGGTGGTGCATTTAAAATAAGAAGATACGAGGAAATACAAAGCGATATAAGCTCTGTCACATTGCGTAACAAGGGTGCACGACAGTACATACGTGCACCGCCTCCCTTTGCGCCAACGACACAGGAATAAAACTGGTAAATTTATTGTATTTCATTAACCACTTCGTGAAAGCTTCGCTTCTCTTCCCATAGATTCCAACATGGCCGTTGGGTTTGGGTATCTCTCTCTCTTTTGTAGAATGACCACGTGCATGTAGGTGACGCATTCATGTCTACGAATAAAATCTTTTCTCTATGAGCTAGCCTGGAAATTCTTCCTTGGTTGTAAGCCACCAGCAGTTAGTGTCGCATGTGATCCCGAAGGGAGGACTCCTGTTTTTTAGGATAAAAAAAAAATGCGCTGCAGTTTTGACAACGTACGTATGAAGGCTGTGTCGCGTACGTGCAAACCGAACTATGCTGATGCACTAACGAAGCGAAAAGCGCCGAATCCTTCGGCGCCTATCAAACGCCGTGCTGCTCGGCGGCTGCCATCTCCAGTAGCATTTCTTCAATGCCGGCAGGTTCTCGCCCGATGAAACCGGCCAGTGTGATGTACTTATTTTCCATTTGGGGTGCTTCCCAAATCTCGTGGCTCCGCATGGTCTGCTAGAAGACGATGACAATGACGGCCTTCGGTCGACATCCGGGTCCTGGGGATCGGACAATTCCCTCGGTTGTTGCGAGCGCGCCCTGGGTGATAATCGATACACGAACGGCTAGCAACTTTTTGTTTGTTTAGTACTCAGTGAGGCGCCCATTGTTTGCGTTCCTCTCGGATCGCATTCCGCCCCGACCAGACCAGTTGTGTGGCTTCAGATGGAGGGAAGGAATTTCTCGCTTCGCCTGGCGTACGGAGATGGTATTGCGCGCTTAATAGAGCCTAGAGGTCCGACTGCTAGAGGCTCATGTGATGATGAAACAAAGGACAGCTGGCACTGCTGCCGCGAACTTGACAAAAAAAAAAATCTAGAGCTTTTGCAATGATTGTGTATGGTTCTGGTGGACTGAATTTAGATTTAATACGACCGCGCTTTTTTTATGACTGTCCTCTGACGACGAAAGAAAATTAAAAATTTAGAGAAGTCGTGAACTACTTCGCTTATCACGAAGAAAATCGGCGACAAATGCAAAGTAGTTTTTCTAGATGGTCAAATACATGCTAGAATGCATATAGATGTAGTTGTAAACACATTGTGCTCACAATTTCGGTAATAAAATTGAGGCTATGCGGTATTCCTCGTCTTCATCTTATCTTTTGTTTTTGGTAGACACCGGATTTCGCGTTGGGAAGGAAGTGTAGGACATATCCATTATTAAAGTAAAGGCGCGTATCGTAAAAGGCCCACACCAAGATCGAGAAGACAACTACACAAGCACTTGTGCCGTTTTCTAGGTCTTTGAAGGTCTCTTCTACGCTGCTCATTGAAACAGTGATTTCACAAATAGCCCAGTGGCCACAACAAATGTCGTATCCGCTTGCGTGTCTCCTACATCGACGAGCGCAGCTGCTTCCGGCCTCCTCATTATGTTGGGCTTGCATGAAACAATCGTACGCGTTGCGCACTGGAGATAAACGCTTGCACGTGACATGAGCGTCCATTTGCCAACGCGCACTAAGCACTTTGCTACATGGCGCCGTGTCGCTCGGATTAGCATCGCTGGAAATCGTCTTGTACACACGCGGGAATGAAGTTTCGCGCGCCGGGCTCAAGTGTGGTAACTGAACAGGCTTGCGCTGATATAACCACGTCCCGGCTCGGTGCTTCACGCGCTGACGTTGGCCAGATGAGCTGCTGACTATACGCACGATAGCCGCTCTCTCCGGGGAGTTTCAAAGCGGCCTGCTCGTAAGTGACGAGAAACCACGGAAAGCGTGGAATGCTGGGGTAACCACTCTAAGAGACGGCCTGCCCGGCCTTTTCGGTGTCATCATCATCATCAGCCTGGTTACGCCCACTGCAGGGCAAAGGCCTCTCCCATATTTCTCCAACAACCCCGGTCATGTACTAATTGTGGCCATGCCGTCCCTGCAAACTTCTTAATATCATCCGCCCACCTAACTTTCTGCCGCCCCCTGCTACGCTTCCCTTCCCTTGGAATCCAGTCCGTAACCCTTAATGACCATCGGTTATCTTCCCTCCTCATTACATGTCCTGCCCATGCCCATTTCTTTTTCTTGATTTCAACTAAGATGTCCTTAACTCGCGTTTGCTCCCTCACCCAATCTGCGGTGTGAGAAGTGTGAAACAGCCCTGCATACTTTTGTGGCAATTAACTATCGGGATGGTGACTTCCACAAGGCGATGTCCCGTCTTGAAGCGTGTAGTAACTTGGACATGCTAGCATACCCGTGGCATCCAGAACTACATCGACATGCGCACTAGGCGGTTGAAAGGATGTTTTGCAGAAAAAAATCACCGGCTGTTTACATCGTCAAAATGAGCAAAAACCTCGAAGGGAAAAATTCCACCGAGGGTGATTCGAGGGTTGCAGGGAAACTTAGAGAATACGCATATATAACCACATGATGGAAAGTAGCGTAACAAATCAGGAAAATAGAAAAGCGAAAGGACAGACAACTACCTTTTTCGGCCCCCTACTACTCGCTTCACCCTTCTTTATTCCTATTTTTCACTAACTTCTTTTGCTCTACTTCCCACCATGTTTACACACTAACTAGCCCTGCAAAGCATTTTGCTTGTTTATAACTAGAGTCCAGGGTAGTGTAGCTAACCAACTAAATTATAGAAAGGACACAGTCCAGACAAACAAAAGAAATAAACGTTTCCAAGAAATGCGCTTGGGGGAGCCGGAAGGAAAATTTTCTGCTTGCACTCCACCGAGGGAAGTTTTGCCATGGCAACCGATATAATCCAACGGAAAGGTAACATAAAGCCTGCTTCATGCGAATGAACCTAGGCATGGCCTAGTTCTGTATGTTTCCAGGCCGACTGGCTGCATCTCACTCATTGATTATCGCAGGTAATAAAGTCCACGCTTGCAACAAAGCGCTAGAGTGATATAGGTATAGCACCAGGCCAGCGGGCTCTTCTTCCTCCTCCTTCCTCATCCCGGCGTTGGAGAACCGTGGAGGCGTCTGGAAATATTTCGCACTTTGGGAGGACAGTCGATCCGCCCTGGGACTGGGTCTCAAGATGATTAGAAGAAGCCGGCCGAATTACTAGATACTACCTTAGCCGGCGGCGGCCTTGGATGTCTGACGCACGACAACTGGCGCGAGTCGCTCCTGAAGCCTGGGACGAGCCTTGGTTACCACGGGCGACTGATCTCCTCGAGCCGCCCAGAGACCCGTGCGCGCCAATGCAATTAGGCGTTCCGAAAGGCCAGCCGCTCGCTTTGGGACTCCTGCTCTATTATTCGTACATAATTGCGCTTGCGTCTCCTTCTTTTTTCCCCGAGCTCTGTGCGAGTACTAATGTTCCCTGTGTCCCCTTTGATCAACGTCTGAGAAGATATTGCTCGCCATGGGGTCGTGAAAGCGGGAATGATTGAGGCAGCGCATCTCGCAAGCATGCGCCAAATTTGTTATCATCAGGGGGCGACACTTCAGGAAGTGAGTTCTGGTGCTTCGGCGAGTGCTGGACTCGAAGACTTACAGTTTCTCATTTTCTTCGGCGAAAGTGCTTGCTTGGAGATGTTCCGACGTTCAGTACGTATAGCGAGCCTTAATAACCGCGGATAGCCTAACGGTCTACCTTGCAGCTTAAGAGGATCCATTCACGATAAAGCATTTTTAAACGAGACCGCAGCGTTGCAACAACAGCAATGGTCGGGGTGGTTGGCGTGCGATTACATGAGAGTAGGTTGATCAACAGAGCATAATAAATGGCGAGGGATGCACGGCGCAGAGCAGTCGCCTTGCAAAGAGGCAGAAACAATTATTTGTTTGAACAAACTGTGAAATTTGTACATATCGCTGCAAGGCATCCTTGAAATGCTCTCGAGTCAGCATATACCGAACACAGTTCTTTTGCTTCGGTACCCAATAAAGAGCTAAATGATCTAACGCAAACACTGCAGCCGTGGTGCCAAGGGCAGCTTTATGTTTTCTGCAAGCTACTGAGCTAGGCACATAGTGTAAGGGACGCCAAGACATGTCAACATGCATATAGGCACCTTCTACTATTCTTCACTCATTGCTTCTTCCCAGTCCCCCTTCCTTGGTGCAGAGCAGCAGGCCACAGCAAGGCTCAGGCCAAGCTTCGTGTAAATTAAAAAAAAGAAAAATCTCCTATCTATCTCGTCATCAGCGCACCTTTTTTATTTTAAGTCGCTCTACTGTTTTGGCTGCGAATCTGAGAAGCGAAAGCTAAAGGTCTATACACCGCTTTCTCTTCGCAGAGATGGTGCAGTGGCAGAATATGCACCTTAAATGCAACATGCAGTGACTCAATTGTCATGAGCGTCATGAACGGAGCAGTTTTATATATCATGAAAGCTTATTGATCCGTTCGATCGGGGATAACAAGAGATTGAACGGACATCAAGCTTTTATGCTGTGCGGCAACGCGAGGTAGGTTATTATGAAAGACACAAGAAACGTTTTCTGGGATGTAGTATGCACGATCTCCGCAATTAAAGCGGCCCTGCGATCTGCTATAGATATATAGGCTCATGCGAAAGCGCCGACGGTGACTGCCATTGCGATTTTTAATTTCTGTTCGCCTGATAAAGCAACACGTGGCTCCACATGTAGTTACCTCTATTGTGCTGGCCAGCTCTGATCTGCAGCGTGCTTCTTATGCGCGAGTTCTACGCGGAGGCATTTTCGTGTCATATTACTTCCTGTAGTAATTGGGTAGAAGGAATTGTCTCTAATGCAATATTATTTGAAAACAACATGAGTCTGTCGATTGATTTGTGGCGTACAGCTGATTGGCTGATTTGCCGACCGGAACAAGTGATTATTATTTCAATTCCAAGAACAGGGGACACAGTATACTTTGGATATATATTATCGCTCTCGGTATTAGCTATACAATGCGAAATTGCGCGGCAAAGCACTCGTGCGTTGCATGCAGGTCAGGCAGGGCGCGATGATACCTGAAAATTATGAGAAGCAATTCATTAGCGCAGCATTCTCGCTCGGCGAAAGGCTGAGCACCGAGCACCGAAATATAGACGCAGAATGGCACGTTCCCACCGTTTCTCTGCTCTGCGCATCCAAAACTGATTCATCATGAGTTTGTTGCGCTTTTACTTCCTTCTGCGGAAGAAGGCAAGACAGCGAATGCACCTTGCTTTGCGTGCAAGGCGCTCACGAGGGCGCTGATTTGAAAAGAGCAAACGGCAGAGATGGAAAACGGGAGGAAGATGCGAAGGCGGAGAAAGCGTGGCAAACAAGCCATGCATGCCGATGAACGCGCATGGCGTCACAAAGGGTTTGCGCGGCCGGACAATGGCCCTTTCTTTATTTTGCCCGACGCTTGCTGGTCGCTGCAGCACGGGAGAACAGCGCGCTTCACGCTTAATTAATTGTTACATGGTTTTACATGCAAGAAGCTTCGTAAGAACCAAAGGCGACGGTCGCCTAGGCTTCCACAATGGCGAAAGAAGGCTGCGGCGCCCGAGAAAACAAGGACCGAGTGCGAACAAAAAGGGACGATGAAGCACGAAAGCAAAGGCGTTACCTGCGCCCAACGACGCTAAAGAGAACAATAGAGGGGAAGGAAAGCGGGGATGTAGAGGGGAGGAGTTAACGTAATGGAAATCTCCCTAATTAGTACATCAGCTGCGCAGAAGAAATCGGTTTATACGCAACTACAGAAGAAAAAAAAACGTACAGTAACGTTGCTTGTCCCGAGAAGTGGCGGCGTAAATATTTAACGAAGGAACGCGCGTTTAAGCGCAAAGCTACTGTACTATAGCCGCTGCGGGTAGCCTTCCGGCGGCGGCACTGCACTCTGGTGGTGGTTTTCGAAACTCCGTACCGGAGGAAGAGGATATCGCGGTCGTTGTCCTACTTTCCTTCTTACCTTTGCCTTCGTGGCCTAAGCTCCACGCAGCCGTGCCACAGGCAACTTTCTCCAGATGAAGAGCGGCTGATGTTCAATATTTGCAGGATGGGTCGAAAGACCACAAGCTCCCCTTGAAATTGATGGGTCAATGCGGCTTCTTCCCGACTTGCACACTCAGTGTGGCCGCTTCCGTCCGGAGTTGCATTTTTAGCAAATTTAGTTACGCGTCGACCTCTTAATTGAACGTGCGTTGCAATCAGGCTATCAGATATACAGAAAAAACAACAAAGCAGCAATGTTGAAAGCGTGGCAGAACTGTGGCACTGAGCAACAATTTACGCAAATGTTAGCATACCGGAGAAGACTGTGTAGCTAGTTTGTGCACTGCAATAATTAAGGGCAATTAGGACAGTGAAAGGACTTATAGAAAAAAAAGAAGGTAAACGGGACTGCTTGTCTTCTTCTCCTTGCTGTGTACATCCTGTAGCTAGACTAACAATTAGTCACTATGTGCTTTTCAGTAGTGCTCAGTAGAGCTCATGGCCTAAAGAGGATGCCACCAGCGCTGAAGCACGTTTGCTTAGTTTAGTTTTGCATTAGACTAAATGCCACCCCGGGCCAGAGGTGGAGCAACAATTTCACCTCAGAAGCGGAATCTTTTGTTGGCACTTGTAGCTTTAAGGATCGATCAAGTGTGTGAAATCACATTTCGGAAGATTGGGAGACGACCAATATTTGTGCGTCATAGCGTCAGGCACGAAATTAAGTTTTCTTGCCGCGTCCACACGTCTTGACGACCATATATAGACTCGGTGCACACCTTCAAATGTGTGCGAAACTGTACTCTCTCTCTCTCTCTTTTTCATCTCTGTATCTCTTCTGCCCAATGCAGGGTAGCTAACCGTACATATACGCCTGGTTAACCCCCCCCCCCCCCGCCTTTCTTCTCGCCTGTTTCTCTCTCTCTCTCTCTTTGCATTTATAGCGATCTGTGTGAAATTTTGTTTATAAAACACAGTTGTTCATTTCTTGACACCGATCATCTGAAAATTTGCTTGTTTATAGTAATAAAATATGTATTGCAGTGCCAGCGAAGACTGAAGCGTCCTTTGACTGACATTTCCTCGGGAATACTTTCTTTGTCAGCGCACGGCAGTAGTTGTCTTTGGGTGTATGGTTCATATAAACCTTTGTATTATTATTTGTGTATTTATACCTTCACAAATCATAGCTTGTACTTGTTGTGGAGGTTCAGTGTCTGTGGTGTTCTATTGCCAAGCACGAGGTCGCGGCTTCGAATCGCCCGTTTCAGTGCTTCGAACAGGCGAAGAGAGCGCTGATGACAACCTTCACTTTGCGTCAGTGGTAAGCCGTCAAATAAGGTTAATTTATCCCCATCCAATGAACGAAAAACCGACATCCATTTCGGAACACTTAGATACGTTACACAAATATTCACCATGCCGCGCTTATACCATGATTCTGGTGCACCTTTTCACGCAGCACAGCTCACGAACTCTAATCGTTGATGGTGGGTGTCGTGTTGCAAAAGCAGAAACAGCAAATTGCATTGAATTTGGAAAGTGTAGGTTTGACGATGCAATATATGCTCAGTAACAATATCACTTCGTTTAATGGAATATTATGCTATTTAGATATGCCATTTAGTTAGCCAACACGAAAAAATAATCTACTATCGCTGTCAGTATGAGCTGCCACGCGGAAGTATCTGGCAAAGCACTCCTCAGCGTTCATCAATGAAGGATGCTACCAACCTGGTTCGGAGCTGTCTCCCGAGGAGCAACATGGCCGGCGCTTCTCGTTACTCACGTGTGGGATGTTACGATAGGCCATCAGGTAATCCGAAAGCTCACACGGCAATCTGAGTAGGCTTGACTTTCGAAGCACTGTCTGCAGAGCCTGGACAAAACTCTCGGCCTAGCCGTCGCTGCTTGGGTGGTACCGTGCTGTTCGTACGTGCCTTGTACCGATTAACTGCAGATAGACTGAACATCTGCAGACGTGAGCTGGGTGTCATTATTGGAAGCTAACGTCTTGGGAAATTCAAATCTGCAGAAAAGATCGTGCACTCCAGCAATTGTGGTTTGCGCAGAAATTTTCATAGGAAAGGCTGCAGGCCGCTTGTATAGAATGCATCGAATAGAACGTGAAAAACACCAAAACAGAGGAGAGACATTGAACCGCTTGATTATCTTTCCTCTTTTCTGTTTTCATGTTCTGAACAAAGCGCTAAAACCAGAATTTATAGCAAACCTAAGCACCAACTTGCGAAGACGTTCTTTGGCCACTTGAAACGTGGATCGACCACAGCCGAGTACTAGAGTTCCTTCACTAGGCCACTCCACGTCCTGATCTATAATTGACCACCATACATCGCTCCGTTCCAGTTCTTTTATTCCCACAATTCCTGGATGCCCCTGATGCAGTTAATCCAAAACGAAATGGCGGTCCTTCTGCAACACAACACGCATTCCAAGCCCGATGCACCCTTGATAGAGAGACAGTTCGATCATCCTAAACAAGAATGTTGGGATTTATTCAAAGACGGGACTCGACTATACATGTAAGGCACTGGCATATTGGACAACTTCACGAAAAATAAGATCGCGGTTCGTTCTGCAAGAGATTTGTTTACTGCTCACAGGCATCGTAATAAAACGCAAGGCAAAATAATGTTCTTTTGACTTATCTGGAATTGACCCTTCGAGTGTAATCCATGACAAAAATTTGGCATCTGCATTTTGCGCTCTAGGTTAGAACTTCAAGGAGGACGTATATGCTGATAAGGCACTGAAGCCTAGCGGTAGCCACATTAAGAATGCCCGTCTTAGGGCCAAATATAGTCTCTATTTGTTTGTGGTCAGTGAATAAAGTGAAATTCATGCATAGACGCAGTCGCCAAATTCCTTTGCACCAAGAACAAGAGCCTCTTTTTCCAATTGATTATGCCCTTGTTCTCCCTGGGGTCACTGTACGGGAAGCAGACTCTACCCGGGGGGGGGGGGGGGGAGGGATGTACCCAGTCTTGAATATATGGTACAGGACTGCACCTACACCATAAGATGAGACCTCACAAGAAATCTCCTAGGGCTGGCTATCGCCATAGTGAGCTAAAATAGGTTGCGACGATAACATTTGCTCTACACTTTGAAAAGCCTTCTCGTGCAGGGCGCGTCCCCAGCTCCGACTGCATATTTTCGAAGAGGTCTGTCCAGAGCGTAAAAGATTGTGGACAAGATTTTAACAAACTTCCCCTAGTAGTTAAGCCCAAGAACGGCTTGACGCTGCTGCTTGTTAGTCGGTGTCGGCGATTTCGCGATGACGTGTAGTTTATCATACGTCGGCGGCTGGGCAATATCTTTGATGATTACGCGTACCAGATACTGCAGTTTATTCTAAAGAAAAAAAGAATTTCAATTGTTTGGCATGAATTCATCACTCCGACAGCCTTTTCAAGGCGGCTTCATGATTACGCACACGCTCTTCTTGCGTACGACTCGTTATGAAAATGTCATCAAGATAGCAAGTCACTGATTTCAGCCCTCTTAGCACATTGTTCAGGATGCACTTAAAGATTGCTGGAGCTGATGTAAAATCGAGAAGTAAGAGGAAAGCAACAAAAGTCACCTTTGTGCGTACTTAACGTGAGGTATCACCTGGATTCGTCGTCCAATTCCCCTTGCTCGAATGCTCTGCTTAAGCCGACCTTTGAGAATATATCTCCTCCAGCAAGCACCAAAAGTAGATCATCAGCTTTAAGCATGCAGCCGGCATGTTGCGACGTACAATATGGAATTTACGGAGGCTTGTTAATCCCCACAAATTGGGATGGAACTATCACGTTCAATGAATAGTATTATTAGTAGCAATTGGTACATTGGTACAAATTGCTGTTATTGGTGCATATGTGCTCCTGGTATGTGGATTAATTAGTTACTCCTGGAGCTCATAGCTAGATCGACTCATTTTTCAACATCGTTCTTAACGCGAACGGAACACTAGTTGCTTTACAATATCATGGTTTCTTATATTTCATTTCATTTCATTTATTATCACCTTGAAGGCCCGAAGGCATTGCACAAAGGGGGGCAATACAAACACGTGTAAGACTGGTTACGTACAATACAACGAAACAAAAAACATTGCTGATTTTGTATGACATTAAACAAAGAAAAATTTCGAATTTAAAGAAGCAACACGGCAATACATTCGCAAAAGAAAAGGGAAAGACTAGGTTGAAGGGTTGACAAGGGTAGACTATTCCGAGTGGTTTATGATGGGTTCATGAACGATGTACATACACTGGGAACAGAAAGTCATTCAAAGTGATTTGTTAGGTACTCGCGAAATTTTTTGCGGTCAGTACAGGTAACGAAGTTGTCAGGGAGCGCATTCCAATAAACGATTGCATCAGGAAAGAAGGACGTGGTCATGGCAGATGAGCGGCTGGGTGAACGGCCTATGGCTAAGCAGTTATTTATGCGAGAGGAAGTTCGCAATGGTGGTTTCAGAAGGTGGTGCCTTGAGCGTGGATTGTAAAAAGAAAAGAGTGCAGCAAAGAGAGAGGTGATATGATGCGGTGTGACTTCAGTGTTGGCAGACCTATTGTTTGCTTTAAAGAAGGGACACTAGTGTACTGTGAATATAGTGAAGTGATGATGCGGGTGACTCGGTTTTGAAGGAATTGAAAACGTTATTTGCTTTTTTAACCTTGGATGACTCCCATCTTGTTTTGGTAGCGGTTCAGCAGGCTTTTCAGCTGAGCAGTCTTCGTGCTGGGCGCTCGCGCCTGTCACAGATGGCGAAGGCCGTTGACTTGCGTCGCGTCAAGCTTTATTTGCTGCAAGCGTGTTCAGTCCGTAAGGGGCGCATCGTTCTGGCGAGCCACGTGGAGAGGCAGACGTAGGTACTGGGCATGTGCTGGACCGTGACGAACGCGACATGCCGCACGGCTTGACAGTTTCGTTGGTGCAGTGCTTTCGCAGCGTGAAGCTGGTTCTGAGCAGAACAACACTCGGAGAAAGTGCACGACACATTCAGACAGTTTTAGAACAGCGTTTGTCGCCTTACGTACGTTAAACGTAAGCACCTTTGCGGGACCTTACTGTGCGCGTCCTTTCAAGTCCTTTAGTTTACCGTACGGAAACGCAAATGTAAACAAGACGTTATAAAACAAAGTGCCGTCTGGTGCCTCGTGCCAAACGTATCTAAGCCAAGACGATCCATCATTGGCTACCATGCTGCTGTTGCTATGTGGACGCCTCTCGTTAGGACAGCGGGTGCCAGAATCGCCGAACGATCGCAGAAAATGGACGTGCTATGCGCTCATGACCAAGTTTTCAGGTGAGTTTAGAGAAAGCGAAAGCTCATTACAATAGTTACAGGCGATCAACGCGAGTGAGAGCGTCGCTATCACCAGAATTCAAGCTGAAGCGGAAGCCACGGATGTCGCCATGTTCGACCACGCTATTTCTTAGCGTCCGTAAACATTACGAATATTAAACTCGCGAAACAACGTATGTTTTCATAGCGCACGGAAACCACAAAAACCCAATAACGTTCGGAACATCCGCAGTGAGGACAACGCTGTTTTTTTACGTACGTAATGCGTTTACGTCTGGTTGCAAACGCTATTCTAAAACTGTCTGTTGACTCAGATATCACCGTTGCAGTGGCACCGCTATCTAGCTCCATGCTTAAAGGGTTTACTTTGACTGTGATGTCGAGTATAATTGGCTTTTCTCTAGTTTGTCTGACGCCTTGAAGTTTTTCCATTGCTTACGTGGTGACACTATACGTGATTTGCACGCGTAGTCTTACTTTGAACTACATTTTCTTTACATGACGGCTGCGGCGCGCACTCTAAATGTGTCTCTTGTTGTTACATTGAAAGCATATCGCATTAGCATGACCACGAGAGCTCGCCTCCTGTTCTGTAGACCTACCGCGTAAGCACGAGACAAGCGTTTTCTTAGCTGGTAATGTATTGTGGTGTTCGAATCCTGTGACTGAACTTGCATGCGTAAACGATGCGTGTTTCAACGCAGTTTCTAACGCTGTGACTCGTTCAATTTCTTGCTGAAAGGTTAGTTTCTTGTCTCATGAAAACAGGGACGTTGAACGTCCACCCGCAGATGGACCGCTGGCAAACCGGTTCCCTTGAATGCCATCCAGAAATGCGCCAAACTCGCAAGTTTGTACTAGCGTCTGGAGATCAAAAACATACTGCTCACTCGTTTCTCACTTTTGTTTGGAGCGGCGATAAAACTTCGCTTTTTCTCCGATAAAAGGAAGTGTAGGTGACAGAAAATTGCGCAGCAGCCTAAACAGTTCTTTGAACGGCCTATCAGACGGGATCTCGGGAGCAGTTAGACTTTATTAAGGCATGAGTCTCCGGCCCTATTTAGCTTCACCAAACAACGGAAAGTGCTTCAAACGGTTCTAGTTGCCCGAATTGCAAAGATATGATAGGCGTTGTTCTGCGCCGCGATTTTGTAGCGATGCCTGTTTCGATAAGATCCCTTCTCGCTTCTTCGGTAGTCCGTACGACGCATGGCGACGCTCCGCCGGCGTCATCAACAGAATTGTCCCGCCGTGCAAGGTGGATGATAAGATCGGCACAGAATCGAGCGGAAAGCATCGCTGCACAATCGTGGCCGTGGCTCTACCGTGCCGATGACTCCAATGGGCTCCCGCGCCCTTCCCCGCTGGAGAGTGGAGAGTTCGCTAGCTCATGGATTCTTGCCGCCGGATGAAGCCATAGCAGTTTACCGGGGTGCCATCTTGTTTGCCAGTTTGTGTGGTGATTGACGAACGCTGCTTCCTGGTAGACAGCCGTTTCAGTAGCACGCCTTCCTTGCCTGGCTGCACAAGCTAGAGGGTTAAATTACAAGTTGCAAGTAAAGGCAGCGGTAGCTGCTTATAATCAAATCTGTGGGTGAGCTGATGGCTGATAAGTCCGGTGAGCATGAGAAAGCCATGCTTTCTTTTTAAAGGGGTGAGACTGAAAACACGCATAGTTGCCGGTTTTCACTCATTGTGAACAAGGATTCCGTGGGGGAGTGGAAAGGTTAACAGCAATTTTAAGTAATTTTGGTGGGTGTCCTCCCCCGTCTTCAATAAGGTGTATAATTTAAACCTGACTGGTTGCCGTCGCACACTCGACTTAAGAAAGCCATAGACTGTGTTGTTGCAGTACGTCACTGACATACGACAATTTATTGACTTGCTTAAACATAAAGTGCAATTTACCTTCAATCTTGAAGTGGACTTCAAAATCCTGCGGCAACCAAAAGAACAAACTATATATTAAAGATGACAAAAAATGGTAGTTTAGATGGTTATTGGACGTTATGGTGAATCTACAGTGCAAAGATAACAAAAGCTGCCACGGGCAATCTCGGTACGCTTGTTCTTTCTTTTTTTTTTCGTACTTACTGCCCAGTCCATATATAAGTGCTCTTTCGAGAATAATAAAAGGAGGTGCAAGTCAGCGCTGCTCGCAATGTCTTTTTTTATGGGGCTCTATAATTACGAAACCAGTCTACATGACTCAAACTCAACGTTGAGGGCGTTTTTGTCGATATAGCCCTGCAGGTCAATGTAGTTCCAGCTCTTCCTTTCCGTTCAGTTGCACCAATTCCAAACACCTGCACGCGGTTTCTTCACAGCTTTCTGACCATTCTTGATTGACGCCAGACCAACGACTCTTTAGTTATCCCTCGGTTTGCGTGATGGTTACGGTGACTTTCTTGGAGAAATGCCATTCAAGGTAATCGTCCCAGCTGCTGTCGCGCCAGGAAGCCCGCTCTAACTTTTTCACTTTCATCTTTCGAGAATACGCAAGCCAGGCAAGAAGTGTAAAGAACTAGTGGTTAGGTTTCGCTCGATCACGTACATTCCTTCCTGTCCTCTTTCAGTAAGTCGAACTCGCAATATACGTCGGGAAACTCGCAAGTAGTGATGAAGACGCCGGGCTTGCTAACAGCGCGGAAGGGTCCCGGTGTTAGAACCGCCTTCGCCTTGACTTGGGCGGCAGGGGTCCATGGTTAGTTGCCTCCCAGAACTTGCTCGCATGTCGAGCAAATTACTCTCAAAGTCGGTTAAACGGTCCACTAAACCTTTAGCACAGTTGAAGACGGTGTCAGGATCGACACTTTCGCTCGAAGCTTCTTCTCGCAGAATTTCTCAGACTATTTCTTATGCCTGGTAGCATTTCGGTGGCACTCGCTTCTTGATCCGTGCTGACCTTTTGGTGCCGAGTTGTATAGTCGCAACATCTTTGCCAGTGCGGCAACAGCTCGAATCAGGCGTTGCTGGCACTTGGCACACGTCATCTGATCCCTATCGTGTTTCACCAGATTATCTGGAAGCTAGGACAACTCGCCTGCGAAGCTACGCTCTTGGCCACGGGCAACGCGGAGGACGCGGCGCTGTACCAGGTCAGGCTGCTTGGATGTCAGCAGCACAATGTCAGCATCCGTAAACTTTCTCCTGTCGAAGGGGCAGCAATCCATCTCCGTCGCATTCTGGTTCTTCCAAAGCTGGCACTCCATGTGCCCTACGCATTGAGCTGCAGACGCGAGTAGTGGCTATCGGATCGGCGAAAACGATGCATCGGGGCTCCAGGAAGTCGCCGAAGCCCGTTAGCGTGTACTTCCAAAAACTAAATGCCGTAGTCAGCTCTGGTATCAGTATTCGCGGGCACTAAATTGCAAGACGGAGTCCTTGAACGAATGTGTTTGCCGTGAGCAAAACAAGAAAGAGCTGCCTATAACGCGTGCCAGGGACGATGCATCCACACTGGCAGAAACTAATGGCCGACTGATGACGATGAGAACCACCGATATGCCCTTGCTGCTACAAGCGCGTGATCAGCACAGAACATAACTGTAAGGCTGCTGGCTGTGGTGTCCAAAAGATGGCGTTTAGGGCCGGTCACTTCCGGCCCCTGCAGCATAGCCTTCCAGATCGGTTTTTCATTGCTCGACCATTCGCTGGTAGTTTCCATGTGGACAGCACCAAAAAATTGTAAGATGGCGATCACGCACACGAAAGTGAGGTATAAAGGAAACTGCCGAAAGGGCACGACAAACTGATTCTTAAGTGCCACCGAAATGAGCGCTTTACGATATGAACGTATTGTTTTCCAAAAGGACTTCTTCTTGGGCAAGTTGGTGCTTAGATTTCCTAGGTATACTTTGTATACCTAGGAAATAAATGTATTTTGCGCCACAAAGTATACCTAGTATTGTTTTCCTTTTCTGCTTACCTCCTCCAGTCAGCGTGCTCGCGCCGGTGGCATGGCGACCCAGCTTTCATACTGAAGACGCCGAGAAAATCACATTGCAAAACTGATGAAATTCATGCGGTGTCTTCATTCAGCGTTGCTTTTCATTCCACCGAATGCGCAGTGTAAGATGAAGCGCTTGCTTTGCGGTGGTCGTTATGCGACCTTTTTTGGCTTTCTAACATATATATAGCCAAAGTAACAGGCACAGTCTCCCCTCGTTCGTTATTAGCGTGCACAGATGGGTGGTAACATTGCTACTATGCTCTCGGTTTCTATTATTTGGATAATTCAGAAATTGTGAAAGCTCAGAAAATGCAACGCTTTTTCTTACATAAACGTCACTGTTTTTTTTAACGTCACCGAGCCCAAAGAACCGTATTCGCAAACCGCAAGGAACACGGATGAACAGCGATAGAGATATAGTCACAGAAATAAACAAATCAACAACACGCAGAAAAAAAAGTAACGAAAGCAAGACAGAAAGAAAGAATAAAGGAAAGAAAGGAGAAGACTAACGGGGGAGAAGTCCCAAGGGAACACCGCTGACAGCCGGAAGCAGGCCACTCCATCTCTCTTGCGGGACTAGCAAAAGACCAGGGCAGAGGTGCAGTGAAAGCGCTCGTTCCACTTCTCTGGCGCGCGAGAAAGACGTGTCACTGCGCTGCAGGCAACGCCTCGGGTGCAGATCTTGTCCGCACCGGAAGGACGAAGAGGTGTCACCGCCACCGTTCGGCGATTAATTTTCCCTCCCTATCTCGGCATTGGCACCTTCGCGACTGCAGGGATGCTGTGCCAAATGGCGGGTGAATCATATCACCGGCTTTCACTCTGTCCTCTACCGGCCTCGAACACGTATGTATACAATACAACACACGCACAGACGCTGGGTCAAATATCCGCACAAGGTTCCGTTGTTTCTCGTTAACTTGCGGCTGTACATAGCTGCCGCCAAGAAAGTGCGCGTGCATTTATGTTCATAAGCCCTGGGGTACATGAGTCTCTCTCTCTCTCTCTCTCTACTGTGTGTATGTGTGGGTGAGTTTCCATTCGTGCAAGCTTAAGTGCTGGCTGCCAAGCCGGAAGATTGTGTTCGTGGTCGATCACTCCTCACTGGAGCGACAAGCGCGCTGTCCACCTGCTCACCGAGTTAGGGCACACTGAAAGGTGCAGCGGTGGCGTAGACGTAGAAGATCCGCCTCGCGTGCAAGAGGACCGTGGTTCGAATCCCGCTGCCACGCAAGTTTCCACCGGATTAAAAAAAATCCGCGTGTTAATAAAATTGCATAAACAGGACTGGAGTGTGGCCTGATCCCGGTGACCAGAACCGGTAACGCATTCCCTCACCAGAGCAAGATTGGACACCCTGGCACAGTACTTGGCCACAACCTCCTATATGAACACAACAATCAAACCCTGGCCCTCAGTCCCCAGAAGCTGCGAAGAACTGACCACAGCGGCGGTCAGACCTGCGACGCAGCAGAGGGTGCTAAGAATCCCTGGTTCCGGACAGACCGCCATTGGAATCTGAACCTGGCAACGTTTAACGCTAGAACGTTATCTAGTGAGGCGAGTCTAGCAGTGCTACTGGAGGAAATAGAGGGCAGTAAATGGAATATAATAGGGCTCAGTGAAGTTAGGAGGACGAAAAAAGCATATACAGTGCTGAAAAGCGGGCACATACTGTGCTACCGGGGCTTAGCGGAGAGAAGAGAACTGGGAGTCGGATTCCTGGTTAATAAGGATATAGCTGGTAACATACAGAGATACTATAGCATTAACGAGAGGGTGGCAGGTCTTGTTGTGCAACTTAATAAGAGGTACAAATTAAAGGTGGTACAAGTCTATGCCCCTACACGCAGTCATGATGACCAGGAAGTCGAAAGCTTTTATGAAGACGTGGAATTGGCGATGGGTACAGTCAAAACAAGATACACTATACTGATGGGCGACTTCAATGCAAGGGTAGGCAAGAAGCAGGCTGGAGACAAGTCAGTGGGGGAATATGGCATAGGCTCTAGGAATAGCAGAGGAGAGTTATTAGTAGAGTTTGCAGAACAGAGTAATATGTAGATAATGAATACCTTTTTCCGCAAGCGGGTTAGTCGAAAGTGGACGTGGAGGAGCCCGAGTGGTGAGACTAGAAATGAAATCGACTTCATACTCTGCGCTAACCCTGGTATTATACAATATGTGGACGTGCTCGGCAAGGTGAGCTGCAGTGACCATAGGATGGTAAGAACTCTAATTAGACTAGACTTGAGGAAGGAACGGAAGAAACTGGTACATAAGAAGCCGATCAATGAGTTAGCGGCAAGGGGGAAAATAGAGGAATTCTGGATCAAGCTACAGAACAGGTATACGGCCTTAATTCAGGAAGATGACCTTTGTGTTGAATATATGAACGACAATCTTATGCGCATCATTAAGGAATGTGCAATAGAAGTCGATGGCAACTCCGTTAGACAGGATACCAGTAAGCTATAGCAGAAGATGAAAGATCTGATCGAGAAACGCCGATGTATGAGAGCATCTAACCCTACAGCTAGAATAGAACTGACAGAACTTTCCAAGTTAATCAACAAGCGTAAGACAGCTGACATAAGGAAGTATAATACGGATAGAATTAAACATGCTCCCAGGAAAGGAGGAAGCCTAAAAGCAAAGTGGCTGAGGAGTTCTACAGAGATTTATACAGTACCAGTGGCACCCACGACGATAATGGAAGAGAGAATAGTCTAGAGGAATTTGAAATCCCACAAGTAACGCCGGAAGAAGTAAAAAAAGCCTTGGGAGCTATGCAAAGGGGGAAGGCAGCTGGGCAGGATCAGGTAACAGCAAATTTGTTGAAAGATGGTGCGCAGATTGTTCTAAAAAAACTGGCCACCCTATAAACACAATGCCTCAGGACCTCGAGCGTACCGGAATCTTGGAAGAATGCTAACATAATCCTAATGCTTAAGAAAGGGGACGCCAAAGACTTAAAAAATTATAGACCGATCAGCTTGCTGTCTGTTGCCTACAAAGTATTTACTAAGGTAATCACAAATAGAATCAGGAACACCTTAGACTTCTATCAACCAAAGGACCAGGCAGGATTCCGTAAAGGCTACTCAACAATAGACCATATCCACACTATCAGTCAGGTGATAGAGAAATGTGCGGAATATAACCAACCCTTATATATAGCTTTCATTGATTACGAAAAAGCGTTTGATTCAGTCGAAACCTCAGCAGTCATGGAGGCATTACAGAATCAGGGTGTAGATGAGCCATATGTAAAAATACTGAAAGATATATATAGCGGCTCTAAAGCCGCCGTACCGCATGATGATGATGAAAGCGATGCTTCAAAAGGTAATCGACCTAGAATACGACCCTTGTAGAAGCATCAGCGTTGCTTTTAATGCCTTACGAGTGTCGAACAGCCTGCCAGTGAGCGCCATACAATGGTGTGAGCCCGCACAATGGCAAAACTACCCTGCATGCGCCGCATTGTGAAACCATCACCAGGGTTCTTCGTTGTCGATAGGTTGTTCTCGCACGTGCTACGCTACTACTGCCATTAAGACACTCCATGTGGTAGCGGGAGAGAACCCTTTCCATCTTATCCACCTGTTCTTTCTTCCGCTCTCGTAACGCGACCTAGTAGTGGCAAAGAACAACGCTATATAGTTTTGGCGACCAGATGAGAACCGGCTTGTTTGGCGTGACTCACCGGTGTCTGGTAAACAAAAATGTTTCAACGGCGCTATTTCTTTCTGTCCATTATGATCCACGTACTTGCAAACGGGCTGTTTTCAAGAATTCTACAGATAATCGTTGACTAAATTATGAGGCCTTTGCATAAACTTTGCAAAACATTTACGCATAGGCTATCCAAATAAATTTTTGTGAGGATATGAGAGTTTGTCGGAGATATTAACTATTAAAGAACACCGCTTGCTCTTGCATCGGCGTCCTATGCACACTTAAAAATGAAAGAAAACAAGCATTGCTAACTCTGTGTAGTTTATTTTTATTTCTGATTATTTCATGACATACGTTGTCTTTCAAATTGATGTCAGATACTCGTATCTTCAAAGTTTTCGTTATTAGTTTTCAGCCTCCGGCGGTACGTACGGACCCGACAGGACACTGGAAATCTTGAAGCCCGTGCTCTGGTCATAATGTCGCTGGAAACCTTGGGTATCATTTGAAAATTTAGTTAGTCTTTAAAATATATCGTTGCGTAGAAGAGAACATTGAAGGTGTATCGAGGAAAGAAGGTCAAAGGCTCTGGCTGCTGCTTGGCCCCCATTTATATCTGAACACACACTCGTTTACATTTGTGCGCCTGCCTGTTTCTCAGCTGACGTTCGTCCTCCATTCATGTATTAGCTAAACCAGGCATATTCGCTAAACATTCTACGTTTGACTGTTGTGTCTTACTTTTCTTGCCTTAGTTCTCGTTCTTGTAACATTACCGCTAGTACTTTATTAAATTTACTGTTCATTGTTTATTCGCTCACTTTGTATTATCTCTTCAATACGGGTGCTTACCACGCTTGATTCTTGAGTCCCCAGTATGTACTAAATAAATAAATGAAACGAAAATACGCCATTCGTCGTCGTCGTCCTCGAAAACACAGTAATCGATTTTCTGGTGTGCGTTTGAGAATCCATATATTCACCATTATTTGATGCTCACAATGATTCTTCGCTATTGGTGCCCCAACACTGGCAAAAAGAAAGAAAGAGAGAAAGGAGAGAGAGATCGAGAGAGAGAGAATGAGAAATAAATAAAATCAAATTGAAGCCGACGGCACTTGCCTGCGTCAGCGAGTGTCGCTAGCGGAAGGGAGCGCAGCTATAAGCCTTCCGGGAAATTTGCGCTCAGATTCAGCGACCGGAATCATTTGCATTTTATTTCGTTTGAAATTTCTTCCATTGCGTTTTCTCTTCTTGCTTTCGACGCGATCGATGCCGATCGGTGTGGCGAATGTATCATTTTCATCCATGTCATTTCTTTCCTTTCTTTCTTATTTTTCGTTCTCTTTGTCCCGAGTTCTTCAGTGTACCCCTACTTCAGAATCCACTCGCCCTGCGTGTTTCGCACATACGTACAAATTCTGAATGTGCGTTTCTATGCCTGCTGTCTATGCAGCGAAAGAGGGAAACGCCGACCCGCTTGCAACGATGGCATCAGATGACCCCACCGGAAACGCACTTTGTTTCTTAACATTTTTGTTTCTACGAATCGTACGTCTGTCACGCCACCCTACCTTTACTTCAGCAACATATTTACGTCATCGCATGTACGCACTGTCGCGCAAATTCCTTTCTCTTTGTCAACTATACCCGGGCCGCATGACTTCATATCGCCTATGGCGCATCCGGACCGCTCTGTACTGTTTGTCCACGGATACGTTCCTCTTATTGAACGTTTTTGCTTTTATTTTCTTTATTTGCCGCACCATGCTGTATGATGAGTGTTTGGTGAGTGTATGGTCTTTGTCTATGGTGAGTGTTTTGTCAATATATGGTCAGAATTCGAGTGAATTCGCGTTTAGAGTCGGTCGATAGGCACTTCAATCGCCCTTTCGGTATCTTCAGGGCTGTTTGTGTACCTCGGAGAAGAGGCAAAGTGCTCAGAAGCGCACGCGAATCTGTTCGCGCAGTACGTCCCAAGCTTAAAAAAGTGCTTTCTATTTGTTTACGGCAGCAATGTTGTCCGTCAGGACAGTGACTGCATGCCGGCGCCAAACGCAACGCTTACTCAAGAATCTCCTGTTTGTTGCTGGGAGCGGAGGCCCCCTTCCTCTTCACCCTCCCCTATTTTTCTCAAGCTCGCCTTGTCGTTGGGAAATGCTTTAGTGCGCTGTATTTCGCCAAACGTACCCAGAGAGCTTACGCCGTTTTCAAAACGCGTTTTTTCAACGAAGATGTTAAGGCGAGTTCTGCTACAGTTTTCTTGCCGCGGTGAATGCCGGAGAGCTATGATGTGGTGGGTGTCTAGTGTAAACTAAAGAACTTGCGTCAGAGCCTCAAGTTTGTTCTGAAGCGTAATTAGCAATGATTGTCAAGACTGACGTGTATCTACGAAGTTATTGCATATATATATAGTAAAACTGGCGGGAGGGAAGTAATGCGTGCCTTTGATATATCTTAAAAATTAGACTACCAGGCTTGGCGCTCAGGTTGCCTAACTATTCAGCTTTTCCTCAGATTAAACGCCTCGCAATCTTCTTGATGCTTATAACGTGGTCATTATACAGAATCTTGTTTGTCTTTCTTCTGCTTATTTCATGTCCAATCGCCACGGCTTTCACTTGCTCATTTGTTTAACTGGGTTCGGCCTTTGCGGGCCGCGCAGTCCGTTAATGAACCTTTTCAGATAGCCGCGTGTGCCCCTATAGTGGCAGCCCGCCAAGGAGCCCGGATGAAGACGCGCCGACTCCGCTGTCGTCTGCTACCGCCACGTGATTGCAGTGTCGCTACGACAGGCGCAGGCGGCGTCTTGCCTTTCGCTGGGACTCTATAGATCAGCAAGCGCACTGCAAGCTTTCAGACTTTTATGCGAAGCATACTAGCCGCACAACCACGCCCTTCCTTGCTGCACCGCGCGCGGCCGCGTCGCTACCATATGACGTCATAACAGCTGCAAAACCGGAGGCTCAACTCGTGCGCTCGCTTGCTGCCGCGTAGCTACATAGCCGGGTCTCAGCTCGTGCGCTCGCCTGCATGAGTTGTTTCTTCGTCTAGCCGAACCAAATATAGCCAAGCAACAGCAGTTCACCAGGCTAAACAGTGGTTCAACAACTAAAATAAAGGCTAGTATGCTTCGCATCCTGGGCTTAACCTTTGCTAAGCCACAGCCATTTTTTTTTTCGCAGATGTGCGAGTACTCACGCATGTCGTTCCATGCTCGGACAAATCATTCTAGTCACATTTCTAGGCCGTCTGTCACTCGGAGCAGTGCCTCTCGTGTTAACCGTCTTACAGGGTTCTCGCAGATTCGTTCTAGCGCGTGTTGCATGGACACCTGACAGATGCATGACAAAACGGTTTGCAACCGTAATACGTATACACATGCATACATACATGCGTCACTGCGATATACGTCTATCGTCACTGCTTCAAGAAAGAAAAAAAAAGTCATTTTTATTCGCCATAGTTAGTAAATATGAGGACACGGAAATATTCATGTCGGGGCCCCCGTTTCGTCGCGATTGTTATCTTTCGCGGCTGTACACTTCAGTAGTTATGGTATATATCAATGATAAGCAATTTGCATAACTACACAAGGCACACATATAGCATAACCATAACCCAAGCAAAGCATATCCATAAGTGAAACCGTAAGAATTACCATAGGCTAAATCATAAAGCATAACCATAAGCTAAACCGTAAGCATAACCATAGGCTAAATCATAAAGCATTACCATAAGCTAAACCATAAGCATCACCGAACCTTTTCGCTTCGAGATATCCAGGCTTAACCTTAGCGAAGCCCTAGCCAACTTTTCCATCAAAACGCCTCAGGTTGGTCGGCCTACGAGGTGTTGAAGGCCACGAGTTGCGACAGCATCCGGAGACATGACCAATGCGGCAACAGGTGAAGCATATCGGCTGGTCTTCCGCGGTTCTCCGCTCAGTCGGGTTGCGATAACAGTGAGAGAAGCGTGGGGGTGGAGCAAAAATAGTAGAAGGGCGTTCGTGGGCTCTGCTGTTGGTGACAACACGGACAGCATGTAGACAAACGTTTTCAAGTCCCTGGCGAACTATGGCTTGTACGAGGGGAACTGCAAATGTGGTAGCATCAGGGCTATGCGAACAAAAAACTGCGGGCGTCATCGTATCCACTTCAAGTCCAACGATTAGCACTACGTCCTCTGATGGCGACGCATGCTGCTGGGCGGGCTGATCTTCACACGTCAACGCTGCGGCAGTGCTAAGAAGTCTGGCGAATGGTTACAGGACTCGACAGATTTTGGCCTGCTCATTTTGTCGGCACTCCTTGGTGATAGCACCAACTGTAGAGCAGCTTTTCCACACGTGAAGTTTAAAGGCGCCGTCAGCAATTCCCTTCAGCACGTGCCCAACCTTCTCAGCTTCTGTCATATTGTGATCGGCTTTACGACAAAGCGCCAGCACGTCCTCACGTCCTCCGCCAGCACATAGGACTCTGTGGGAGATTGCGTACGGGAAGCCAGTTCCTATTTCGCGGCAATTTTATGGCCGGCTGGTTTGCCAAACAATATTGGTCCCAGCTGGTAGCTCCTCTTCTTGGTTTTCGTACCACACCTTTGTCGTTCCTCTTAAGTAGAACAACAGGTTAGGTAGCATAAGCATAGGGTCCCATCTGTTGATTACACTCACGCATTCGTACATATAGCCACCCACTCTTCAACGTCGGCGCCATCGGTCCCACAGAAAGCTCTGGGATCCGGGAACCCCAACCGAAGGTGACAGCGACGTAGCTGGCGGCGGTGACGTTGGAGGCGGCAACGACGTTGATCCCGCGTGCTCACCATCATTCATGGTGACGAAGGTGATGCGACGTCTACTGTGGAGCTCTGTTTCAAGTCGTGGTACCCCGCACCTCCCATCAATATGTTAGGGGATGTTGGGAGTATAGGAAGAGTGTATTTACAATATATATACAAAATGAGTCGGAGTAGTCAAGATGGCTGACCACCAACAACACGCAGCAGCGAGCATCTCGCGATCTTCTTCCTTTCTCTTCTTTTATGCTTCCTTAACAGTATAATTAAAGAAATTGTCTTTAGCCTCAGTAATTGCTGTCTGAGCAGTAGCGTGCGCATTTTTGCACTTTTGCGAATCACTATAAGCGTTTGTTTTGTTCGTTGTTTGGTATGCTCTCTTTTTCCTGTTAAGGAGCTTTTTAACATATGGTCTAAACCACGGCGCATCTGTTCTGGTTGTAATGGTTATTTCAGGGATACCAGCAAGTTCAATTTATTTCATTTTATCGTGCAAGACGATACAGTTCTCATTTGCTGTCCGGGGCATTTGTTGGCATGGGGACAAACTCATCCAACATTTGGTTCCCTTTAGTGGTGTCAGCCCTGGAATAGTTTAGTATCTGTTTTGTGACAGTAGATTTTGCTTCGAGGGACAGCGGAAGTGCATAGTGAACGAGTTTGTTGTCGCTAATCTCCTGAATTACATTTGTATGAGCTTTGCCTGGAGGGTTTATGAATAGCAAATCAAAAATATGTTCGCCTCTAGTCGGCTCGTGTACCAGCTTGAAAATATCGAACATGCTTAATGTGTGATGAAAGTGGGAACACTCGTGACGATTAGACGAAGAGTGCGCTGAGAATGTTGGCCAGTTTATACCGGGGTAAAAAAAATAACCGCATGATATTAGAATGAATTGTGGATGCACGCTGAACACGTATTATAATGAGTCATGCAAATGATTAATGAAGTCCAACTGGCTGCCAGGGGGGTCGTAACACGCACCTGCGATATACGTGATGCCTTTATGTCTAAACATAACATACAGTATAGATCAAGCGGCGTGTATAGCTCACCTATTCCCAATGGCATGCCGCTGATAATCGTTCTCTATAGCGATCATTGCACCTCCTCAACTGCAATTGCTCCTGTCTTTGCGAGAGAGAGAGAGAGAGAGAGAGAGAGAGAACTTCATGTAGTCGCCTGCAGAACGACACCATGACTAAATGGCGCCGTTACGCGGGCCCTGACGTCTTCTCAGCGAAAAACTGTCAAGTTACTCGGGAGGGTTAGTTCACCGTTCGGGATATCAGCGGTCAGCGATGTTTCGGTGCCGATAATAATATCCATGGTACGTGTGTGTATCATACTTTTCACTGCGTCTAGTTTGGGAAGAATACTGCGGAAATGAAGATGGAGCATGTTTACCGATTCGAAGGCAGCCGTGCTTTGTGATGCCATCCCCTCTATGTCGTGGACCACAAGACCAACTTGTGATGGAAATAAGGCAGCTATGTCACCAACTAGTAGAAAGAGTACATGACATCACCTTTCAGTGGCTCCCAGGCCACTGCGGCATCATGGGCAATGAACATGCCGTTGAAACTGATTAGAGGGCTCCCGAAAATGCTCGAAAGGAACCCATCCCGCTATCAAGAACCGATGTAGCAACAAAGCTTCGCACACTTGCACGTGATGCCATATGATCCATGGGGAACACGCCAGGTTCCCCGCATACTCAACTGCACCACCAGGACCCATCTCTCCGATTAGGCATTCCATCTAGACTTTCCCAAATTGAAACAACTGTTCTCTGCCGCCTGTGGCTTGGAGTGTCTTTTATAAATATATTTGCTTGCCTCATTGGAATGGCTGATAGTGCTGCCGGTGATAGTTGCGGCAGCGACGAAACAATTGAACATGTCCTCTGTCATTGTCCCCGCTACTGTTCCCAGAGACAGTCGCTCGTGAAGGAGTTGGCACGCCTCGACGACCAGCCGCTTTCTGAGCAGATGATCTTAGAGTTCCGCCGCTGATGCGATCTTCACACCAGAACATGATGTAGGCACTACTGAAGCTTCTTCGATCAAGCGACCTGTTTGAACCACTGTGACACTCCTGAGTTCTTTCATGCATGTCTTTTTTTGTTTCCACTTTTTTCTTCAATCTCCTTCTCTTTCTATGTACGTGCATTTTTCTTTATCTTTCCGTCTCTCCTTACCCCTTCTCCAGTGCAGGGTAGCAAACTGGACATCTTCCGTTTAACCTCCCTTCCTTTCGTATCCATTTATCTCTATATCTCTCTTTTATTGTGCCTGCATAAACCTGAAATAAGTTTCACCCTCCCAGAAATCATGAGGAAAGGTAATATGCCGTCGTTTGCCATAAAACAGGCCACATCAGGACTTTTGCATGAGGCGCACAGTGGCGCCGTACGTATTTACATCGATGACTCAGTCACTCCTACAATTTCAGATGCCGTGGTGGTGATTCCAGCAAGATACGTCAGAATACAGCTGTATTTTGTATCTTGTATCATCAACAACAGCTTCTCAACTAGCAGCGCTCTGTGCGGCTCTTCCTTTCATTCAGGAGGAACAACCCCGTCCATCGTCACTCGTCTGTGATAACAAGGCAGCCCTCCAGAGTTTACTCTCAGCACTGCTTCATGGATCGCATGAGCAGTGCTGAATTCCATCACCGAGTAGTTGACTAAGGAGAAGATATGATATACCAGTGGTTGCCCACTCACTGTGGCATACATGACAATGATCAGGCGGACCCAACTGCCCGATCTGCTATGACGGCGTCAGCTTCGTTGCCACTCCGCTTTCGAGAACCGACGCAGCGAAAGAAGTTTCCGTTCTTGCGCGTAACCTAACATTGGTTCATTGGAATTCATCAGGATTCACAAGTGCACGGTTTCATATCATGGACTCTAATTTACAGCTTCGTATTCCGTCCGCCCTTCCACGACGTGACTGCACCCTTCTAGTTCGTCTATGGCTTAGAGTAGCATATTCAAATGCGTACTCCTTTCTGATCGGAATAGCCCACAGCCCGCTTTGTGACTTCTGCGGTTTCGGCGAAACGATCGCTCACCTTCTTTGCGAATGCCCTGGTTTCAACCCACAGAGAGCAGCTCTATCAGCTACGCTAGACCAACCGGACGAGCGGCAGCGCACGGAAAACAACATTCTTGGAAACTTGCCTACACGAACATCAGCGCGAGCCACTATGAAGACATTGTGAATAAAAAACCGCTACAGACACGTGACGGAGGGAGACGACAACACAGGGCGGTTGTTGTCCTGTGTTGTGTGTCTTGTCGTCCACCCTGTGTTGTCGTCTCCCTCCGTCCTGTGTCTGTAGCGGTTTTTTTGTCCACAATGTCTCACCAACTGGCCTACAACTTTATCCCGCTATGAAGGCACTGTTACGTTATTTATAGGACACCGGACTGTGCGACAAGTTGTGACAAGTTTTGACTGTGCACTGTATGACGTAGAATGTATTAACAGCGAGACGTTGACACTGCATAACACTATGTAACGCCTTCGCAGACTGTTTGACAACACCCACAAAAACAATGTTGTATGGTGTGTATGTGTGTTTGGTTCCTTTTCGTATTTTTTCTCTCACTTATCGCTTCCCTTTCCCCCGGTACTGGGTAGCCAACCCCATAGATTCTCTGGTTGACCTTCCTGTCTCTTTGCCTTTCTCTCTCTTTATTTCGCTCTCTCTCTCATTATCTTGTACCTGTTACCGCCTTCTTGTCGCTTTTGCTATTCTTTCACAACACTGAAACTTTGCCCACTTTGCGCTAAGTTACACGGTTTTACCCAACAAGCAGCCTTGTTAAGACTGGCCGTTGCTCGCAGCCTTGGTGCTTCCTTCCGTTTTTCTTTCGCCGTTTTCCCAACGGTGGAGCCCTATAAAGACGAGACTGAATTTCTCCATAATTTATTTTGCTCTCCGGCGTAACCCTCTTGAACAGCATTTGACTCGTTTCCTTCTACCCCAGTCGGTGCGCGCGCAACATTACCAAAGCGTGCGGCATTGCCGTTAACGTGGTAATTGGACAAACATTCGTTAGGGGCGGGTCGGGCAAACACATGACGCGTGTGTATACGCAATGGTCAAAGCCCAACTTTGTAAGTTGACGTACCATAATCTGATTAGTAGTAGTAGTATTAGCATTGCTGCGTTTTCGTTTCTCGTTAGAAGTTGGCACGGCAGGCACCTTTCTTTAGTTTGGTGATTGATTTACGTGGGTGAGAAGTGTGCCGGGGTTCCGAATTTTCATACATCTCTGCTGGACGTGGTGATCCGGCCAGTCATGCGGTAGCCATGCCACTATAGGCAGAACTATCGCCGAGCCCTCCCCTCATGTTTGTTGGTTTTCGCGAGAATTATTCACATATAAAACCGGTTGCTGGTGACTTCGCTTCCTTTTGAGGATTCGTTGAGGGCGGCGGGGAGGAATTTTCGCACCGTTCTTGCGGCTTCACCAATTGAACTCATACTCGTGGCTCTTGCGCGTGGACTTATTTGCTTTACTGTCGACACTCACGTATCACTCCCTATGCAGTACCGTCGCAATGGTTCCACCTGCGTTTCGGAGCTTGCTCACAAATTAATACTGTTGCCGTAAGGCCCAGAGACGACGTCTTCTTCACGCTGCTGGACAACATCGAAAATAATGTACTATCGCATTCTGCATAAGTTGTGACGCAAGGGGCTTTGAGACGGTACGGCAACGCCGACACAAGAAAAAAGTAGTGAACTAAACTCCGCTCCAATTACGTGTAGTGTCACGTTTCTTGCGCATATCCTGAGACGCAAATTATCTTTTCTCGCGCATACCCAATAGACCAAGCTTTCCTTGGTCTATTCGGTCTATTCGGGCGCATACCCAGGGATCCAAATCAAAATCTAACCTCGTCATATTTTCCTCAACTAACCGAATTATTCCTAACAATTCGTTTGTCTATGTGGGTGATACTCGAATTCGTGCTCCCTCTAGTGCGATGTTTCTTGGGGTCAAACTAGATAAACATTTAAAGTTTACCTTGCACATCTCAATGCTTATGCGAAAAGCAGCATGTGCCATTCGAATTTTACTAAAGGTTAGTTCTTTCGTTCCTTTAGAAATATTGTTGTCGCTTTACTACACTTCCGTTCGCAGTAACATTGTCTATTGCATCTCATCGTGCGGAAACAAGTACGTTAATCATTTATCAACCATTCAGTCTCTCCAGAATAAAATAATAAGGATAATCACCTTCAGCAGCTTCATGTCCAATGCATCCTTCTTGCTCTACTCACATGGTATTTTATTGGTTCAAAAGCTGAGCAGATACTTTCTCGGCATTCTTACATATAACTATGTGAATGGAAGGCTTACGGTTCCTTTACTACACTAATCGGTTTCATCATTTTTCAATAGGTGAAGCGCCAATAGTGACGGCACACAAGAAGGAATAGAGACAGGACAAGGCACCTTGTTCCTGTCTCTATTTCTTCTTGTGTGCCGTCACTATTGGCGCTTCACCTATTGAAAGCTATGCATCAACTAGCCCCACAACATGTTTTACTGAAGTTTCATCATGTATCTTCAACTCGCTTTGCAAAATTAAACAACTATCTGTTACTTAAACCCAGGACTATGGCAAGTCAACAGCTAAATTCTCATCTGTATCATTTTGGGATTCCTTGCCAGAAGGTATGAGAAAGAAATTCTTTGAAATGTTTAAAAAGGCTTTGCGCTCATACTTGTTAAACTCATAAACACATCTTACTCTTCATAATAAGGGCTCTTATATATATATATATATATATATATATATATATATATATATATATATCAGTCAGCTTATATATATATATATATGTCAGCTTCCTGACATATATATATATATATATATATATATATATGTATATATATATATATATATATATATATATATATATATATATATATATATATATATATATATATATATATATATGTATTCTATCTTGCGTGACTTAACATTTTTATAACAATTCTCTCTGATTACCACTGTTTACCAGAATGTTGCTGTCTGCTGTATCGCTTTGTTGGCGCTCTCACTCGCAGTCTTGCGACTTTTAGACCTCCTTCTGTAATTATACCACATAAAATGTATTACATGTGCTTCGAAACAATATCTTGGATCTTGAATCCAAGTTGGCATGAAAGAAATTAAAAGCCGACATTATACCTAAAAGCGCGTGACGTTCAAGAAGAATGCTCATCGCACTACAAGGCAAGAAAATATATATATTACTGTGGTCTGTAGAATTGATATAATGGTCATGGTGTTGGCGTACGTGAGTCAAAACTTGTAGATCAAGCCAATGTCATAAAGGAATAAAAAAAAAGAAAATTTAAAGCTTGATGGTGCTCTGAAGCTTCCCCTTCACAGTGAGGCAATGTATCAACTGCTTCGTCTGAACGCGGCATTCACCAATTCACGTGTGCGTATTGGATTGACGACCAACTCTTAATGTGATAACTTTGGAGCGCCAGAACCGATGGAACACAATTTGTCGAGAACGCCCAAGTTACACGGACAAAAGGACATGGTATTCCAGGATACACACACACACACGCACACGCGCACACACACATACATACCCCTGACGGCAACAGTGGCGCCATTGGCGATACGTACGGCTAGAGTGACGGCAGGTGTAAGAACTTTTTTGAGGCGACGACATAGGTTAGCGCTCATTATGGATACTTGGGCTCCAGTATCAATTGATTCCGTCAACGGAAGAACATCGACGTCTGCTTCAATTAGGTTCGTGTTGCGTCAATGGAGGATTTGCACAGGACGTACCTGGTGCAGCTATATATATATATATATATATATATATATATATATATATATATATATATATATATATATATATATATATATATATATATATATATATATATATACACGTTGCGCAGTTGTGCAGGCACGAGAGGTAACGGAAAAGCCGATTTTTCAAACGAGGCATGCTCGAACCAGCTTCACATGTGGCGAACTAAACGAACCTACGCCCGTTATTCATTCTAATTCATCATCTCCACAGACGAAGTAAGCGCAAATATTTCGCATTGGCCACGGATGCAATGGTTCACATTCCTTTGCGTACCAGTGGGTAATACTTACACCTGACGAGAACGGCATCAGTTATTTTCGCGTGGGAAACGTAAACAAGGAATTTCGCTGTCGAATCAGAATTGTCTCATTAGTGTTTACTTGTTTCCTCAGAATAAGGACGAAAAACAGAGCTACATGTGTGTCGAAACGAAACGAAGGAACAAGAAACAGCTGAAACGAAGAAACGAAGAAAGAAGAAAACGAAACGCGGGTTCTTTCTCTGCTGTCCGCAAGCTCCAGCGTCAGAACAGGCCTCGTTTACAGACAGTTGTGAATGCTTTCGCGAGTACACGCACATACGCAGGAATCTCTCTAGCGTGCAAAAAGCACTGCATTATTTATGAAGCGAATACAGCGAACGGTGCCCTGCGTCGGCGTCAACACTTGCGAGCTGCAAAAGGGCCTGCCTCAGGCATGTCTATAAGCACTGTGATGGATCGATTCCCGAACGGAAACGACACTTGCTTGTAACAGTGTTGCTCGCACTTCGTACGTTTCGTTCTGCCACACTGCAATTATGAAAAAGCCGTGAAAGAATTGATATTGATGAGCGCCTTCGCGCTGACAGCAGCGAACGCAAGTAACTGTCGCAACGTCATGGCGTACTAGGCGCAGTGCGAAATCTCTGGGAAATTGCTTACGCCTTGTGTTTTTCCGTACACTTAGCTTGCATATATATGTCAATACTGTTCCTCTTTCCGTAGCGTAAGAAACGTAGTGAGATGTGTGGTTGGGCTTATCGCGGCAGCTGTTTTCCAGCCATTTTTCTGACGGCACACGTGGTAGTTCACCGACTGTCGCGCCATGGAAAGCCACTTAAGAAAATACGGCCGACACACCCTTCAGGGGAATTATCGTTGTGCGAAGCTTTATAGTACACTGGTTCTTTATTTTCGCGCTTGCGAGCTAAATGTTCTTGCTTCTCTTCTTCCGCTATTTGGGGCAGCGCTGCTTATACGTGGCTGTTCTGGTGCACGACGTAAAAGCAATGCTCGCCCTCTTTGGTCAAGGCTGAGAGATTCTTAGTTTAAAGGCAGTGAAAGGTTGGGTAAAGTGCAGCGCAGTAACTGTCTCTCAAGAGAAGACACTAACTCGTGCTGCTAAAAAGGGATGGAGATTAGAAAGTGGAGTGAAAGAAAATAGAGCAGCAGCAGCAGCAGTCGAAACGCCACTGGCATTGGAAGAGGTGGCGTTAGGGGCGTTCGGCGAAGTCCACGCCTTCGGCGAAGGCCAGGAGGGTGCGGAACAGCAACCTCTGAGACGTGCTGCAGCCCGAGGGGCGCAAGATGGTTTCCATCGTCGAGCAAGGTAGGCTTACCTTGCTCGGCAGTATAGACCATCCTGCGCCCCTCGGGTGAATAAGATTTGCAGTCCGAGAGCAGGAGCAGCTGGGGAGAGTGGTGAGCGGCACCCGTTCTCCAACCATTGCACCGATGAGGTGCGCGCCAATTGCGTGGAAGCTTCAACTACAGCGCGTGAACGGGGCAGAGATTTGAACTTGGCGTCGGGCGACTTGGACTTCGTGCCCAAACAACCCAGGAGCCCCAAATTATTGTATGGTCACGTGACTCGCTTTAACTTGAACCCTAGTGAAAAGATAATGCAGATTAGTTATTTTCAAACTCCCAAGTTAGCGCAACACTTGACATCCTTCACAAAATACAGAAAAAGTTTTATTTTAACTTGAATAATAGCTACTGCATATGCTCTTGTGATTTTTGAACTCTATAAATATCATTAGGTTTAGATTAATATTCTAGAATAATTTTGCCGGATTTGTAGGCAGAAAATTGATTTCTAAGGTGAATAAAAAAGTTAAAAGGACCTTGCGTGACCTTGCTTTTTGTATTCATGCCTGCTTCTTGTGTTACTCCAATACAGCTTCCTCCAAGTTTATTGACTTGTTGATCTGTAGCTTTCTTTTCTTGCTTCCTTGGCTTAAGAGGTCTGCATTGCGCGTAGGAGCATGCAAGTGTCCTACAAATCGACCGCACGCCATATTAGCGCCATTAGTAGAAGCCATGGCTACCTCTCCTTCAATTTACCAAACGTTGTAAATCGCAATATCTCAAAAACACGCCACAACGCAATTTCGGCCCTGTCAGCCAGTTTATTTCCTACCTTTACATCGAGTAATGGGTGCCACAGAGCCTACAGTAAACGGCGACGCGCACGAACCCTCGTACCGTGTTCAATGGCGCGTTTTGAGAAGTTCTCCGGGCATCAGCCGTACAGTTTCACGGCAGCAACAATTCGAGCCGTTTGTCGCCGCGCATAAAGTTTTTTTTTTTCGCATGCTCGAGGCGCACGCAAACTTCAAAACAGATGTTTCGCCTCAGCATAGATTTCCTGCCCAACACACTCCTGCGCCTACCCACCGGACGAAGAGGTGACACCACAGTACATAGGCGTAGAATCGGGATGCGCCACTTAAACATTAACAGGGCGAGGGCTTGGGAAAAGGGTAAGACGAGTTTCGTGACAAGATTTATGGGTACGCGCGCTCCGTGCCCGGAAATAAATGCTTGACGGTGTTGCCTGCATTGCTGCCCTCAAATTTCCACTACGAGTATGTTCTCTTACAGCAGCGACAGGTGCGAGTTCTTTCAGGGATGGACTTGTCTGGCATCCGTCAGTGTCTTGCGCCCAGCCATATAGATTACCACGTGGAGAAAAAAAAAACAGCACAAGAGAGAGAGAGAGAGAGTGAGAACACCAGTAGACTTGAGTGATGTTCCTCTCACTCAAGGAGGCGTATACGCCTCCTTGAGTGAGAGGAACATTTCTGCAATACCTTTTACGTTACCGATGGCACCAGCATGTCCTATATATAGAAACTTGCTTGTCATCAGAAATGTTACCATGGCAAAGGAAAGCGCCACTTAAATAAGCAAAGAAGCTATTAATTATTTAATGAATCTTCACCATCAAATGTTGAAAAAGCGCATACCTGGCATGAGGCTCGATGCGCAATCATGAACGTATTACTTCATCACTTTGCTTGAATACTAAGATAACTTAAAGCGAGCTGCCACTTAGAACTCGCCCGATTATAATGATAGCGTAGTGTAATAACGACAAGTGCAAAGTGCGTGAAAAAGGTAGCACCGTAAAAAATCACGCGCATAGAAGGCATGACAGACCTAGTGAGCACATAATTTAATGCCCGTGCCACGAGAAATAGAATATGCTTGACGGTTGTTGGCAAACGTATTATACCGGGATATCATTTTGGCTGCGTTCTTCTTGCGTATTTGGCTCGTCGGCTTCTCGGACACAAGCACACGCTCGCACAAACACACACGCACGCACATATACACACACACGCACACGCACGCACACGCAAGCACTCATGCAAATTTTCCGGTGCGACAATGCACCGGAGTTCGCGTTTTCGGGTCCAGGGCTTCTAAAGAGTCTTTTCCCTCCAGCCCCCTTGAATGGCTATTCACATCGAGCCTAATTGTCGATGGAATCCCTACTTGGAAATTTGAAAGGCTCTTAGACACCGCCGCGAAACCGGGTTGGCTGAAACGTCTCAGCACTTACAAGGACCTCTAATGAGAGGGATCTCACGAATAAATCTAGCAAATTGGCTCCACGTGCTTCTATCATGCGGATTACGTAATCAAAGTTCGTTATATACGCTTGCCGGCGGTAACTTACCGGCTACGCGGAAAGGTGCGAGAAAACGTCTAACGAATTATATAATTAGTAATAATTTAAATATGGCACCTGAGGTAATTTACACATTTAGTTCAGCGAAGACGAAGGAAAGGAGCAAGGTTCTGACGAGAAATTGGTCGCACGAATAGAGACGAAAAATTTAAGGCGGCGGCGCATCTACACACTCAAGCTTGTTTAGTTCGACGGCCAACGTTAGCTTTAGTAGAAGAATATCTGAATTATCCTATGGGGTTTAATATCTCAGAACTGCACAGCGCATTATGAGGGACGCTGTAGAGGGTTGGGGGGTGGGGGGCGTAGTTCCGTACTAATTTTGAACACCCGGGTTTCTTTAACGTTCACTCAAATCTATGTACACGAGCGTTATTGCATTTCGTGCCCATCGAAATGCTGCCATTTTGATTGGCAGACGTGCAGTAATGAGCGTTTTGATGCACCAGTGTTTCCGTTTTTCACCCCTAGAACGTTCAAGTAAGCTGGCATCATCACCTCTGCATTGAAAACACGTTTCCGCAATATACAACGCCGAATTACCCAGATATGTGGAGAGTGGAAAGTGTTGCTTATTATTGAAAAAAAAATGTGACGAGGTGGGAACTTCCACATGGGGCGTGGCGGTTGCCCATGCGGAAGGCGAATTACTGCACTGAAAACCACATGAACAAACGAACATGCACACACAAACAAATGAACACGCACGTGCGCGAAAGGTGGCACGCTCAGAGGATGGGCGTGCCGTGTGGTTACATAATGCGCCTTCTCCAAGCTCATACTAACATGAGGCAAAGCAAGAGGATGTGACATGAGTCTCTCGTTTTCCGTAATGTCTACCCACCATAGTGTTTTTTAATCTCTTCATTTCCTGACATTGTACGGCATGTCTACCCCACCGTAGTGTTTTGATATTTCTTCGTTTCCTGATATTTTACGTGAGAGAACATAACTTTTAATCTTTCACCGGGGGCCATCGTCGTGTGCCATTGCTTGTCAAACGTTGTCGGTCAAGTTACGTGAGATGACAACAACGAAAAACCTCCGTAATCACGATTACACCAGAATGGCGGTGAAACGACCAGAGTTGGGTTCTTGATGCTGAAGGTACCGGAAATTGTCTATAGGAGGTTGCCCGTACCGTATCCGGCATATACGGTTTCAAATCTGCTGCTGCCAAACTGCAAAAGCACCGAGAAGAAGGTGCCGGCAGCGTAGACCTCGTGAGCTTGAAGGTGTGTTCGTTACTTTCAGTGTTGTTTCGTCACAAGTATCAAACCAACCCTGTCACCCACCCTGTCAATAAATGACGATTACTGAAATAGCGTCCGGTTGAAAAGGAACGCGCCGGTCGCATTAGCCAAGGAGCATGACGAAACTTTCAAGCTTCGCTTAAATAAGTTGGTTCTGGGAGGCAAGACACTTATGTATAATTCATCCAGTAGAAATGGCGAAGCGTAGAAACGGCGCAGTAACAATCCAAACCATCCGTGTGACGCCAACAGCGCAGTCGGCAACAACTTGTCTCATTCGTCGTAAACTGTCGGGGCATAAAAAAATAAAAGGGATGCGTTTTTAGGCAACGTAGCTGCTATGAATGCGATATCAATTTAGGCACCGAGTCGGGGCTCGACGACAGCATTTGCTATGCAGAAGCATTTCGAACTCATATTGATGTCTATCGCAAAGATCGCAGTGCGTGTGGTGGGGGCGTTTTTGCTGTGGTTTAATAACGGATTGAAAAGAGAGTCAGTAGCCTTTGGCAACATTTAGTGCCAATCTGTGGGATGTAAAATGGAGCCTGACTGATGTGCAACACGTTGCTGTGGGTTGTTTTTATCGCCCTCCTAACGGTAACAACGTGCCACCGCTTGAAACTTTTTCTGAAGGATTGAATAGTGTAGGCACTGAGCACGTTCTGTTGGGAGCCGACTTCAACCTTTCGGATATTGACTAGATAAATTACGCTCCCTTCTTGCACTCGCGGTCTGGCCCGCACTTGACAGTTGAGAAACGTATTAACGAGCATGCCTTATACCAGTAGGTTAATTCCTTCCCAATGTAAAGTGGGTCATGTGCTAACACACTAGATCATTCTTCTTCTTGTTGTAACCACCCCGCCTTTATAAACGCAGTTGCAACTATGATAGGGATTAGTGAACATGAGGTTGTTGTTGGTAGTTTCGTTTCCGAGACTATAAGGTTAAAAAACGTACACATGTGTGTATATCGGTTACGCAGAACGTTGAGGTAGGCTTGGTAGTTTCGTTTCCGAGACTATAAGGTTAAAAAACATATGTATGTATGTATGTCGGTTACGCAGAACGTCAGGTGGCCATGAACATTTCATTAATTCTTTTGCTAGACGTCATGTTCTATCTTCTCGCACTTCCGCCTCTACAATGTCTTTTTCCGCACAGATTATCTTCCTGGTGTTGTCCGAGTGCTACCGGACAATATATATATATATATATATATATATATATATATATATATATATATATATATATATATATATTCTTAGGGTAAAACTGGGGCAACACCACTAAGATGATAATCTGTGATGATATGTATATATATATATATATATATATATATATATATATATATATATATATATATATATATATATATATATATATATATATATCTTTTGATATCATTATTAAGCTAACCTAGCTAGTTTTGTCAATTGTCATGTTCCTTCAGAGGTTTTTACAGGACAAAGTAGGCTGATTACTGTATAGTTAAAGCACGTAATGAAAAAGAGAGAAAAAAATAGCCTCTTTAAGCGTTTGCAAGACGTACCTATCTGAAATGAATCTCCAGGATGAAACGAATTCCAAGATATTATTTCACAAATTGTGGGAAGAAACACATGAACTTTCCAGTTATATTGTGCTTCAGTACATAACACAGCGTTTTGTTAAAAAAGTAAGTGAAATAACAGTGGGTTTAACGGCGAGTTTGATGGTGTATATCTCCAAACTTATGCCATTTTTCAAGTTCATTCCGAGTAGATATGCCTTGCAAACTCATCGGCTACAGGAGCAACTAACAACAAATAGCGCCTGTGACGTGAATCTCTCTCTCTTTATTGTAATTGTTCCTTCGCGCTGCATTATGTTGGTGGGCAGACACAAACTAGTCAAATAGCAAGTCCTTCTAAAAAATCATCAGCTAAAATTCGTAAGTTGCAGTTTGTGCCGTAAATAATTAGTTAGGAAGTTAGTGAATTTTTGTGAATTATTTGAAAGGCTGTTTGAATTTTTCATGCAAGCAAAGTCCACCTGTCTATGTAATCTAGCTCAAACCCTAGAATTATGTTATCTTAAACATGCGATCTTTAAAAATTGTGGGAAACTAAAAATGATCCCCCGGTAGAGCGATGTGACATGTCTACGGAAATTATGTTTAGCGTAAATATTTCTTTGTTGCTTTTTAAGGTTCCTGTGAAGTGCGCCTTGATCTTGATTTTATTACAACTAATACACATAACTGAGGTATGATTTCGTTACAACTAATATATATACATACATACATATATATATATATATATATATATATATATATATATATATATATATATATATATATATATATATATATATATATATATATATATATATATATATATATATATATATATATATATATATATATATATATATATATATATATATAATTGAGGTATCACTTATATGTATTGTAGCAAAATCAAGGGCAAGGCGCACTTCACAGAAACCTTAAACAGACACACAGAGATATGAGTGAGAAGGGACACGCCTAGATGTATGCACTGAGAGATAAGCAGGGTACTATGATCAGCAATTTATGATATAGTAAAACCAGCAGAAGAGTTGTGTTCTGACCTGTACAGGACCCAGAGCAGTCGCGCTACCTCCATTCGTAGTAGTAATGAGCATGATACATGAGGGCCCTTCTAAAAGTAGCGATGAAGTTAGAATGGCCTTGGAAAGATATGAACCGGGGAAAACCGGCAGGAGGAGATGGAATAACAGTCGATTTAATCAAAGATGGAGGAGATGTGATGCTTGAAAAGCTGTATACGTCCTGTATGTAGGACGAGCAAGGCTCAGTGGACGTCTCGGTACGTACCGCCAGCTGTTTCTTGGCGGCAGGCTGCCGACCAGACGGGTCGCGGAAAAGGTCGCGGAGCTGCTGCTTGAACGTCTCCCAGCTGGTGAAATCATCCTCGTCGGTCCGAAACCAGACGCTAAGGGTGCCGCCGAGGTAATATACGACGTCTACCAGCACTGCAGTTGGATCCCAGCCATTCTGTTTGCTGACTCGCTCGTACATACTGAGCCACTCATTCACGTCAATGCTGCTCGCCCCCTGAAAAGGTACCGGGATGGTGGGGCTCTGTGAGGGTGACAAACTCGGTAGCGGTCGCAGGCGTAGCTGGCGGCGACGTGTCATCAGCTGGAGGCATGGCGATAGATTCAAGGTGGTGTCCGCTGCGAAGCGCCGTATTCAGAAGCAGCACCCCGGCACCTCCACCAAAAAAGAGAAGACCGAGCTGTCACATTGTAATTTGTAACGTCCTTTTTTTTTCACGGAGGAGAAGCACCAGTAGTCCAGTAAGTAATGTTCAATTGTTTCTTATGCCTTGCAGAAATGGCACAAGGGGAAAAGTGCCAGACCAGATCGGTGCATATATAAATTTAGGGGTGGTACTCGACATCGCAGTCTCGGTAATGTCCCTTACGTCTGTCCGCTTTCGCAAAATTTTCTGCTCCGAGCAAATTGTAAGTGGTGTAGTTCCATGGATGGTGTTGGGCTGACAAACGTGATAAAACCCATCGTTGGAAAATGGGCAATCACAGGGCCTTCTAATATAAGCCTTGGCAAAGCTATCTCTCGCTTCATTCATAAATATACCTTTTTGCCCAGGCATCCATAATAATCGTAAACTTCGCAAAGGAGTTGTTGTTGTTGTTGTTATTGTTACCTCAAAACATGGCTGGCTAATGACTTGGAGCTGTTGTTGTTGTTGTTGTAGCCTGTCACACGTGTGGCCACTGCCCACGATAGGGGATCGGCCGAGAAATGGATGGATTATTCTATATTAATATTGACACGTGTACTTATCTTTATCGGGCGACCACGTTTCGCCGCTTAACAACTGTAATCGCACATCGAGGGACGCGCCTGAATGTATCCGATGTTTCTGGAAAGTTATCGATGCTTCTACCTGGCTGTCTGTTGTCGCCGAACCTTGTGTTATCTGATTTCATCCCGTAACGCGAATGGTGTAGAACTTTGTGGAAGGCACACGGGTCCGAACGATTAGTCTGGAACATTCGACGACTGCTCTATAAAAGCCGACGCACTTGACCCGCTGATCAGATTTTCGACGATCGCCGACTGTGTTCGCCGCTATCGTTGTGCTTTAGGTGTAGCCTGTTTTGTGGGCACAGGTTCGCCCATTAAAAGCTAGTTTTGTCTTACACAGTACTGCTACTGTGTTCTTTCTTCACCGTCACTACCACGTGACATCTGGTGGAGGTGCTAGTGCGTTCATGTACCGAATGCCCCCGCAAAGCCGCGATCCAAGCCCGAAGCCCGAGGACAAAACCGACACCGCCCAAGACCAGCGTGCTAGCCGCAGACTGCAAGGACTGCCCCCAGAGCACGGACTTCTGCCTGAGGCGACAAAGAAGATCGTGGTCAAGACAACCTCAATGGCTGCCCCAGCGTCCCCCGTTATCTTACAACAACCCCGGGACCCACCGACCTTCCATGGAGCAGCGACTGAAGACCCGGAATCCTGGCTGGAGACCTACGAGCGAATCGCGACATTCAACAACTGGGACTCCGACGACAAGCTGCGGCATGTCTACTTCGCCTTAGAAGACGCCGCCAGAACGTGGTTTGAGAACCGGGAGTCGACCTTAACGACATGGGACCTCTTCCGTAGCGGCTTCCTGCGCACCTTTACGAGCGTCGTGCGCAAGGAAAGGGCCGAAGCCATGCTGGACGCCCGAGTGCAGCTACCGAACGAGAACGTTGCTATCTTCACGGAAGAAATGAAACGTCTCTTCCGCCACGCCGACCCGGATATGCCCGAAGAGAAGAAAGTCCGCCTTCTCATGCGTGGTGTGAAGGAAGAATTTTTCGGCGCAATGGTACGAAGCCCACCGAAGACCGTAGAAGAGTTCCTTCGCGAGGCAACCAGCATTGAGAAGACACTCGAAATGCGGAACCGGCAATTCAACCGCCGTACGAGCTCTACCCACTACGCAGGAATTCAATCACTGGCCACAGACGATCTGCGCGAGACCATCAGGGCCATTGTGCGCGAAGAACTGCGCAAGGTCTTGCCTTCGTCGCAGCCTCAAGTGGCCTCGATCACCGACATCGTGAAAGAAGAGGTGCACCGATCCCTTGGAGTTCCTGAGGTGGAACCAGAATCACCGCAGCCGGAGGCAATGACCTACGCCGCCGTCGCCCGCCGTCAAGGTCCCCCTCCACGACCGCGCCAGGGCCCTGCAACGCCGCAATTCCGTCGACCACCGCCGCCGCCGCCGCCAGCACGCCCACCCGTCGCCCAGCGCAGCTACCCGAGAAAGACAGACATTTGGCGAGCCCCCGACCACCGCCCGCTCTGCTATCACTGCGGAGAAGCCGGCCATGTGTACCGCCGATGCCCATACCGCGACCTGGGACTGAGAGGGTTCGCCGTCAACGCGCCGCGTCCACAGCTTGGCGAGCGCCCACGTGAAATCGCCGATTACCTAGCCGCCACTCAGCGGAACTCTCGACGACCATCCCGTTCACCGTCACCAGGCCGCTACCTGTCACCGCAGCGTCGACCATACACTGGCTCAGCTCGGGGCCGCTCTGCGAGCCCATATCCGGAAAACTAAAAGCAGCAACCGATGGAGGTGCGGTTGCTGTTCGTCGAACTGACGAAGATCCTCCGCCGCCGACGAAGTCGATGAAGAAACCATCTCGACGACCTAATGACGACACGCCGCCGTCCCGACGAAGTCGGCAAGCCAAGACTACACCGACGAAAGACGACTTGACGACGCGACGTTCCAGTTTCAGTTCAACACGACGCAGCCGTGATCCGACGCCAAGACCTAACTGCAACGCCAGACAAAGAACCACCGACCTCGACGTGCTTCTCGACGGCCACGCAGTTACCGCCTTAGTGGACACCGGTGCTGATTACTCCGTCATGAGTGGACACATCGCCGCCCAGTTGAAGAAGGTTAAGACTGCATGGGAAGGCCCTCAAATTCGCACCGCTGGAGGACACCTGATTACGCCGACTGGAATCTGCACGGCAAGGATAACCATTCATGACCGGACTTACCCTGCCACCTTCGTTATCCTCCAACAGTGTTCTCGAGACGTCATTCTCGGTATGGACTTCCTGAACCAACACGGCGCAGTCATCTACCTGAAGTCGAAGTCAATAACGCTGTCGGAAGATAAAGCGATACCGCCGGAGAGCCCTCGTAGTCACCACGCCTTGAGTGTGCTCGAAGACCAAGTGAGCATCCCGCCCGGCTCCAGCATTGTTATTTCGGTCGGCACCGAAATACCCGCTGACGTAGAAGGTGTCATCGAAGGCGACCAACGCCTCCTGCTAGACCGTGAAATTTGCGTCGCAAGAGGGATCGCTCGACTGCATGGAGGGAAAACTGAAGTGTTGCTGACAAACTTCAGCCCGGAGTTCAAGCACATCAACAAGGGCACGACGATCGCATACATCGAGGAATTTCAGGAAACCAGCGATGCGTTTGTCCTCTCGGATTCTGTTGCATCTACCCCGACGACCGTAGTTCCCGAGCCAGACTTCGACATAAATCCAAGTCTCCCCGTGATTAAGAAGCAACAGCTCAGAAGTCTCCTTCGACGATACAAAGACTGCTTTTCGACGTCATCGAGGATTCGACAAACCCCAGTCGCAAAGCATCGCATAATAACCGAAGAGTGCGCTCGACCTCTCCGCCAAAGCCCTTACCGAGTTTCGCCGCGAGAACGCGCAGCTATAAGAGAACAAGTCGACGAAATGCTGCGCGACGACATCATCCAGCCGTCGAAAAGCCCGTGGGCATCCCCTGTTGTCCTGGTGAAGAAAAAGGAGGGAACCCTACGTTTCTGCGTCGATTATCGTCGTCTGAACAAGATCACGAAGAAGGACGTATACCCCCCTCCACGGATAGACGACGCATTGGATCGGCTCTGCAACGCTAAGTACTTCTCCTCGATGGACCTCAAGTCTGGCTATTGGCAAATAGAAGTCGACGAAAGAGATCGCGAAAAGACCGCCTTCATCACCCCAGACGGCCTCTACGAGTTCAAGGTTATGCCATTTGGACTGTGCTCGGCGCCTGCAACGTTCCAGCGCGTGATGGACACGGTTTTAGCGGGATTGAAATAGCAGACCTGTCTCATTTACTTGGATGACGTCGTTGTATTCGCCGGAAATTTCGACGATCACCTTAGGCGGCTTGCCACAGTACTAGAGGCCATCAAGTCATCAGGGCTCACTCTGAAGCCAGAAAAATGCCGCTTCGCTTACGACGAGCTTCTGTTCCTAGGCCACGTCATCAGTAAATCCGGAGTACGCCCCAACCTGCAGAAAACAGCTGCCATTGCAAAGTTCCCGCAGCCCACCGACAAGAAGCAGTGCGTAGATTCCTTGGCATGTGTGCCTACTACAGGCGCTTTGTCAAGGACTTTTCACGCATCGCCGAGCCGTTGACACGTCTAACTAAATGTGATGTTGAGTTCAAGTGGGAAACGCCGCAGGCCGACGCATTTGACGAACTCAAACGACGCATGCAGTCGCCGCCCGTACTTGCGCACTTCGACGAGTACGCCGATACAGAAATCCATACTGATGCCAGTAGCCTAGGCCTCGGTGCCGTTCTAGTCCAGAGGAAAAACGGAGTCGAACAGGTGATATCTTACGCTAGCCGGTCGCTGTCAAAAGCGGAAGGCAACTATTCTACGACCGAAAAGGAATGCCTCGCCATCGTTTGGGCTACAGCTAAATTTCGCCCTTATCTTTATGGCAGGCCATTCAAAGTCGTCAGTGACCATCACGCTTTGTGTTGGCTAGCGAGTATAAAGGATCCTTCAGGACGACTGGCGCGGTGGAGCCTCAGACTACAAGAATACGACATCACTGTAACCTACAAGTCCGGACGAAAACACTCCGATGCCGATTGCCTATCACGTGCCCCCATTGACCCGCCGCCGCAAGATGACGAAGATGACGACGCCTTCCTTGGCATGATAAGCGCAGAAGACTTCGCTGAGCAGCAACGGGCAGACCCGGAGCTAAAAGGCCTGGTGGAATATTTGCAAGGGCACACCGACATTGTCCCCAGGGCATTTAAGCGCGGACTTCTTCCTTCACGCTTCAAAACAATCTCCTCGTGAAGAAGAACTTTTCACCAGTCCGCGCCAACTACCTTCTTGTTGTCCCGTCAGGACTTCGTCCAGAAGTATTGCACGCCCTACATGACGATCCGACCGCTGGACACCTCGGTTTTTCCCGGACACTCTCGAGGATACAACAAAAGTATTATTGGCCGCGCCTGACCGCCGACGTCGCCCATTATGTCAGAACATGCCGAGACTGTCAGCGACGTAAGACACCGCCGACAAGGCCAGCCGGATTACTACAGCCAATCGAGCCTCCTTGCCGACCATTCCAGCAGATCGGGATGGACTTGCTGGGACCGTTTCCGACGTCAACAACCGGAAATAAATGGATCGTCGTGGCGACAGACTACCTCACCCGCTTCGCTGAAACGAAAGCACTGCCGAAAGGTAGCGCAGCCGAAGTAGCGAAATTTTTTGTCGAAAACATCCTGCTTCGACATGGCGCCCCAGCAGTCCTCATCACCGACAGAGGAACGGCCTTTACAGCGGAGCTCACCCAAGCCATTCTGAAATACAGTCAGACAAGGCACAGGAGGACCACGGCCTACCACCCGCAGACGAATGGCCTTACGGAGCGGCTGAATAAGACCCTCGCCGACATGCTAGCGATGTACGTCGACGTCGAACACAAGACCTGGGATGCCGTCCTGCCGTACGTAACATTTGCTTACAACACGGCGGTGCAAGAAACAACACAGATCACGCCGTTTAAGCTGGTTTACGGCAGGAACCCGACGACGACGCTCGACGCCATGCTGCCCCACGTCACTGACGAAGAGAATGTTGACGTCGCTAGCTATCTCCAGCGCGCCGAAGAAGCCCGACAGCTCGCCCGCCTACGGATCAAGAACCAACAGAGGACCGACAGCCGACGCTACAACCTCCGACTACGCTTTGTTGAGTACCAGCCCGGCGACCGTGTTTGGGTTTGGACACCGATACGCCGACGAGGACTCAGTGAAAAACTACTCCGACGCTATTTCGGACCCTACAAGGTCATCCGACGTATTGGCGCTCTGGACTATGAGGTTGTGCCAGACGGCATTTCGCATTCACAGCGGCGCCGCGCACGATCTGAAGTGGTCCACGTGGTGCGCCTTAAACCCTTTTACGGACGCTGACGAAATTCCTTATTTTTTGTTGTTGTTTTCTTTGCTACGGGTGTTTTTATTTCGCTTGTATGTAGCATCGGGTCGATGCTTTTTAAGAGGGGGGTATTGACACGTGTACTTATCTTTATCGGGCGACCACGTTTCGCCGCTTAACAACTGTAATCGCACAGCGAGGGACGCGCCTGAATGTATCCGATGTTTCTGGAAAGTTATCGATGCTTCTACCTGGCTGTCTGTTGTCGCCGAACCTTGTGTTATCTGATTTCATCCCGTAACGCGAATGGTGTAGAACTTTGTGGAAGGCACACGGGTCCGAACGATTAGTCTGGAACATTCGACGACTGCTCTATAAAAGCCGACGCACTTGACCCGCTGATCAGATTTTCGACGATCGCCGACCGGGTTCGCCGCTATCGTTGTGCTTTAGGTGTAGCCTGTTTTGTGGGCACAGGTTCGCCCAATAAAAGCTAGTTTTGTCTTACACAGTACTGCTACTGTGTTCTTTCTTCACCGTCACTACCACGTGACAATATGGAGCTGCCAGCGAACATCAAGCAAGGTACTTCGCCATCATCAGATCAACAGTGGCCACTTATGGGTACGTCTCACTAAATCCAAATGTCAACATCATCGTCTTCTAGTAGCACGTAGCATTATTTTATTGTAGTCTGCGCTTCTTTGAAGTACAAGCGAATTCCAAAGGACCCCCTGCCCTATAATTTAATTTTTACTTCCCCTTTTTACGCGATCTGACATTACCTGCGGTGAGTGAGTGAGTGAGTGAAATAACTTTATTTTCTCCACTAGAGACGTAAGCAAACGCCACGCCACCTGGCTAGGCCCACTCGGGGACCATCAGGTGGAACCTGACGGCCCTGTCGCGAGCCCTCTGGACTGCCAGGGTTTGAGAGGTCTGATCCTGGGCCCTAATCAGCTTCTTCATTTCCTCTTGAGTGAAAGGAGGACCGGCAGAGGCGCAACCCCACAGGACATGCTCGAAGTCCGCATAGTCACCACACAGAGGGCAATCCGGGCTTGGGAACCGGTCGGGGTACATTGTGTGTAGCGCTGCGGGGCTCGGGTAAGTGCTTGTTTGCAGTAGTCTGAGAGTGACTGCCTGGGCCCTGCACAGCGAGGAGTGCGGCGAAGGTAGGACTCTTCTTGACAGATAATTGTATTTGCATATTTCGTTGTACGAGCAGAGAGGCTCGGGTCGCCCAGGGGAGGACGCGTTGCCCAGCGCACGGTCAGTCAAACCTCGTGCAGCCGAGTGCGCCTCCTCGTTGGGGTTGATCAAGGCACCCTCAATGGTCCCAAGGTGCGCAGGGAACCAGGCCAAAGAGTGATGTTTCATGTCTTTGGCACTTTGGATCATACGTAGGGCCTGGGGAGCCACCATTCCCATCTGAAAGGCCCTGACAGCGGCCTTAGAATCCGAATAAATCGTGTCATGTACACTGTCCGTCAATGCAAGAGCAATAGCAACTTGCTCTGCAACGCTGGAATTAGAAGTGCGGACGGTAGCGCAGCTAAGGATTTTAGCATCACAGTCGATGACCACTGAGGAGAAGGCCTCTTCTTGAACGTAGGAAGCAGCGTCTACGAAGCATGTTCGGTCCTTGTTCAAGCGGGCACTGGCGAGCAGAGCTTTACCCCTGGCTCGCCTTCGTCCTTCGTTGTAGGTGGGATGCATATTTCGTGGCATCCGGTGTATGTAAATTTTGGACCATACGTCGCTGGGCAGCTTCACAGCGTCGAGACTGACGACCATGGGGTTACGTCCCAGCTTGCCAAGTATGGCTCGGCCCGCTGGGGTACCGGAGAGTCTGACAAACTGGGAAAATTCTTGGGCTTCAACGATTTCTTCGAACGTGTTGTGAATTCCCAAATTGAGAAGGTCTTTTGTGTGCGTTCGCATGGGAAGGCCGACGGCAAGCTTGAAGACTCTTCTGATTAAGGCGTTGATCTTGTTGCGCTCCGATACGAGCCAATTGTGCATAGCCCCTGAATAAGCGAGGTGGCAGAGCACGAAGGCGTGGATAATCCGGATCAGATTGTGTTCCTTGATTCCGCAGTACCTATTGGCGATTCTTCGGATCAGGCCGAGGGCGCTTTCGGTCTTGGAACAAATGCGTTTGAGGGCGGCTCCATTGGCCCCGTTCGACTCGATAAACATTCCTAGGACCCTGATAGTGTCTACCCGCGGTACTGGGGAGCCCTTACCGGTGAATAATGTAATGTGGCTCTCTGCTGCTGGCTTCCAGGATCGGTGTGAACCGCCTCTGGGCCTCTTCTTGTAGAGCAAGAGCTCGGATTTAGCGGGCGAGCACCTTAGCCCGGTGGGGATTAGATACCGCTCCGTCACATCGATGGCCTCTTGCAAAGCACCCTCGACCTGCCCTTCACATCCACTGGAGCACCAGATGGTGATGTCATCCGCGTAGATCGTGTGGTTAATGTTGGGGATTTTGTTCAAGGCCCTCGACAGGTTGATCAGGGAGATGTTGAACAGCGTCGGGGAGATCACCGCCCCCTGAGGTGTTCCCTTTGGACCAAGCTGGATTTCGTGGGTCAAAAACTCGTCAATCTTCAGTCTAGTGGACCTTGAGGAAAGGAAAGATCGCACGAAATTGTACGCCCGTTTGCCGACGTTACACTCTGTCAGGCTCTTGAGAATAAAGGCGTGCGATATGTTGTCAAAAGCCTTTTCCAGATCCAAGCCGAGAATTGCCTTAGTGTCGGCGGAGGTAGAGTCAATGATTTGGTGCTTGATCAGTCTCATGGCGTCCTGAGTCGAAATCCCCGACCGAAAGCCAATCATGTTGTGTGTATAGCATTCGTTAGACTCGAGATGGTCAGTGAGGCGGTTAAGCATGGCGTGCTCGGCCATCTTTCCAACACACGACGTCAGGGAGATGGGCCTTAGATTGTCGATGCTCGGCGCTTTACCTGGCTTCGGTATGAGTACTGTGTAGGCTATTTTCCAGCTCTTGGGAATGAGGCCGCTGCATCAGATATCATTCATCTTGCGCGTAAGAAACTCGATTGAGGCGTCGTCGAGATGCTTGAGCATTTTGTTGGTGATCCCGTCGGGCCCAGGGGCAGATCTGCCGTTGAGGGATGCGAGAACTCGCTTGACCTCAGCCACGGTGAAATCCTCGTCCATAGATGGTACGTCACGCCCTTCGTACTCGGGAAACTGGGGGGGGGGGGGGGGGCACCGGATCGTCCGTGGCCGCCAGGTACTTGTCTATGAGGTGCTCCATGACTGCCTCATCTGGAGTCGAGTCGGTGGCCAAATGGACAGCTTTCGCCAAAGCTCTCTTCTGGTTGGACTTGGTGTTGCCATCGTGCAGTAGGTGCTTAAGGAGACCCCAGCTTTTACCGTTCTTGAGCTGGCCCTCCACCGAGTCGCACAGCTCGTCCCATTGCTGCTTGCATAGCACCTTGCAATGAGCCTCTATCATCTTGTTTATATCGGAGATTTTCTTGCGTAGTCTTCTGTTATGGCGCTGAGTCTTCCATCTCGCGAGCAGTGCCTGCTTGGCTTCCAAAAGATGCGCCAGCCTACTGTCCATCCTGTCCACCTCCAGATCGGTTGTCACCTCACATTACCTGCGGTGAAATTTTTTTGTTATGACGCAGAATCTTCCAACTTAAGCTTTATGGGAAGTGTGCATTTGGGCTTTGCGACCTTTATTTTCATTTTGTTTTACTATTCAGTCTTGTTTGTTTGTTTCTATTAATCGGCCCATCTTTGCTATGTAATAGGTACATATGCGAGGAGGTGTAGCGGGCATCAGTCATGATGCCAACCTCTCATACACACGGTTCAATAACAAAATAATGGGGAGGAAGTTTTGAAAGGGTAATATTTCAGACTCGACTGATTTCTTGTTTCTATTCACATACCATTATGTTGAGCTGTTGCGGGTAAGTCTTCGTATAACAAGCCCAAACTTTACGAAAGCGATAACAGTCTGACTGAAAACACGGAACACAATATGAATACTCAGGACTGTTTCTTCGCTGTGTTACGCCGTTTTCTATTCCAGGATGGATATATACCAATTTATTCGTTTATCACTGTTTCAGAATTCTTGTTCCGTGCTATTTACACAGAAAAATTTCTTGCACATTGTTATCGCTGACCAGCGCTAGCGCATAAATCCCCGCAGTACACCTTCCGGCACAGCCCAGTATGCAGTGACTGGCATGTTTAAAAATATTATACCGTATATTAAAAAGTTTTATACCGTACTACTAAAATATGATTAGAGCTAAGGTTCCTCTCAAATATGGAATTTCTTAATGAAATTTGCATTAAGATACTTTGAATCGGCACTTCTTTGGTTGGCTGAATGTGAATGAAGAGATCACGCCAGGCCGTGAAGTTACAGAACGCAAGCCTAGCATTTCGAGTTGACTGCTCTGTAGAGACCTGCCTTGTAGCTTTTGTATGACCCGAGACGGTTCTCCATTTGTTCTCCTTTTTTTTAAAAGGGAAAAAAAGAGACAGCGAAAAAAGCAACCACTAGGAACTTTGCAGCCAAGACCAGTAACCTCGACGTGTTGATGTCTCTTTCTGTAAATATCATGGTGTCGTAATTGGAAGCGGTTCTTACCTTCCATTGAACGAACAAGGAAATGATGGTGCAATAAGGTCCGTTACACGTACTATATTGCGAAAATTGCTGATCTCTTTATGACAGTTTAGTGCTAATACTTCATAGAGAAATACAAAACTTGTGTCATGAACAGACAGTTCACTGTGTGGGGGTTGTGCTTTCTTGTCCTCAAAGGAAAGTGTGAATTGGTTGCAGGAGAGGGAGGGTGAAAAGCGTTAAAAAGCAGTGAGAATGGGGGATAATAGTTAATTTGAAGCTTGGGAGGCTGGTGCTCTGAACGGCATGCCCAATATGGTGAAGCCATGGGCCAGTGGCGAGTACAGTGTATGGGGGACCGAGGTAGAACGCGACAGCCTAAGTTGTTGCTCCTGCGAATAAGTGCCAGGGCGCCCCCACTGAATGGAGCTCAACACACGTTTTGCCGCGTCCATGCCGGCCGTAGGTCAGCGGAAACAGCCAAACGGCAATGACCTCCGGGTGGAGCTCTCTTATGCTGGTGTCCCGCGCCCCTAGGCGACGAAAGGCTGCGCCGGCGTATCACGTTCGCTGTGCTGGAGCCGTGGTCGTAGGCTGGAAGCGAGTGTCGACATGCAAGCAAAACAACACGTCGAAGTGATGGCAGGCCAGTGTTTGTTTTTCTTAGCCCGCTGCCGACCGACTGCGAACGGTGCGGCAGACATGGAGCGCACGCGCTAGGTTTAGTTGGGGCGGAGGAAGAAGGCGAGGAGGGGTGGCGTTGGCCGAGGTCACCGGAGGGAACCATGCGCTGTTGATGTAGAGAGGCGCCGCAAACTAAGAAAACAAGGTGTCGAATGAAATCGACAAGAAAACAAAAATTGAGTCGCCATCCCTGCTCTGCGAAAGGGGATGAGATCCAGCGAAGCTGTTGAAAACCACTGCTACAACTGCTGAGGGGGGCATGCAATGCTTTATTCCTTTAGAGTAATGGTAGTAATGGTAACTTCACGTAATAGGAGTAAAGTTAATTTTGGCAGCACGTCGCCACTGGTAGTACTGCCGTTTCTTTTTCCCTTTGCCGCTCCTCGTATTCACGCTGCTCCTCGGGAGACCTTACTATGCGTTGCCTACTCTTGGCGGTGCTACAACCACGACGAAATCAGTTGCTGGGCTGGTTCTTTTATGTACGAAAGGCTAGTGACGTCACTCCCCACGTCGCAAGTTGCCGTCGCCACGTCAGCTTGCGCAACGGCAATCTTTACCGGGAAATACATGCGGGAGCGCTTCGCTTTGTTATCAGGAGCGCCTTATCATGAATTATGTGGTTCGGATTCTTGTTGTTTATTAAAACGAATGCTGTTCTGTATGTTGTATGCCTGATTCCAAAGAATGTGTGCACTTTTCGTTTCATATAGCTGAGTACTTGAAGCCTGCTTCACCTTCGCCGCGGGTCGCTCTGCTATTGTACAGCTTCTGAGATTGGCCGACATTTTTGCCCACGGACATGAATACGAAAAATACCGACCAACGAGAGGCTGAGAACTTCTCTGTAAAAGAAATAGAGTAAAATAAACTTCAAATGAAGTAAAGAGAGAATGATACAAGCAAGCAAGGAACGAAGGTACAGGAAGGCAGGAAGGAACGGTGGAAGTGTTTTATTCATTCCACTTTCTTTTAAAGGAAAAACAAGTTTGAGAAACGCATACGAGGGCTTCTAATGTTGTTAGTAAAAATAATGAACAGCTCTACTTTTTTCTTTCGTTAGAACAAGCGAAGCATATTTGCGGTATGATTACATTATTTTAAACTATATTCAATCTTGGATGTTTGTTACGATTATTACAAAATTTGTTATTTTGTTTGTATGTTTGTTTGATTATCCTCTTAGCTGATAATCCCTTCACCCCCTCCCCTCCGCTGTTCCTCTATTCACTCTTACAAGCTGCTCTCAATGCCACTGTAGAAGTAGCACCGATGCTGAGGGAATAAAATAGACCAGTTTGATGATTGAACATATCTGTTCAGTAGGAGGCCTAAGGCGCTACATCCTTCAACTAGTGTTTAGTGTACTTTCGAGGCTTGGAAGCTGCAAAAATTTAAATAATTTTATGCAAGAAATTTCTCGTAAGGGTTTAAAGTTGCAAATGAAGTTGTATATCCGGAAAGAGAAATTTTTTATGAGACTAAATTTTGCAAGCCAGCATGTACAACGAATGACAGCGCGATTCCATCAGGCATGGAATTTGTGTCATCTGGAGTGAACTTTGCTGCCACTATGACTCCAAACCTGTTCACGCTTTAGTGTTGAAATTAAGTATTCATTTCGAAGCATTCTTTGCCTTATTCTTGGCACTTTGCAGAAGGTCGGAAGGTAGCTAGGTATGTTGCTGTCTCACCTCGCTTTCATAGAAAGAAAAAAAAATTGTCTGACCTACGGTGCAGTCGAACCTCTGCCGATACTCTAACCGTTAAGCCATGATATTTCGTTCTTTCGTGACATTTATTTCAGGCACGTATGACTCCTGCGGGAAATACACATATGCACGAGCTAAGGAGTCTCTTCGAGTTGCACGGTGACGAAGACTCACACACAGAGCACCATAGAGTTCCTCTTCACTACGAAGCGCGTTGCTCATGTTGCTGTCAATCTTCGCAGGAAACGCTAAAATGGGCGTAAGAGCGAGCACCGTACCAACACACAATGACAACCTGGATGAAGTTAGATTTTTATTTTTTTGTATAGAGCTTTCACTTGGGCGATCATTCGATTAAACTGAGTTGCCGATGAAACTATAGGTTCGCCATTACGATCCAACACGCGTGTTTTCCACAGGCTATGCATTCCAGCGAGTAGAAACACCCAACCAATGACAAACCCATAAACTACCATAAACGATTGTCGTCAATGTGTTCGTCTTAGTCGCCTTCATCAGTCTCCCCGTAAGTCTTCTACATGCAGACAGCAACAGCCTATCTGATCGAACGCAGCAGAAAGACAGCGGATTAGATAGCCAGTCTAGAAAAACAAGTAGCCGACAATGATGCATGACTGAATTGCGGAGATGTTGAAAGAAATGAGACTGCCAAAGGGCCAGTCAAATAATAGAAAGAAAGAAAGAAAGAAGCACCAATATGACTATTACGGGAGCAAAAAAAGAAAATAGAGAAAGAGAGAACACAGTAGACGACACGGCGTCCTCTTGATGCGGGAAGCGATATTCGGGAACATTTGTTGAAAAAAAAAAGAGAAAAAGCAAGACAAGAAAGCGACAGCATCTGGCCTGACTGCCTGCTTTCGACACAAAATGACCGGCAGCTGGCATATTGCATAGAAAAGCAACGATTTCGCAGATCATAGCTGTGCAAGCCTTCGCGCACTGGGTAAAACAAATGGCTGATCTTCTACATTTTACTTCACCGAAACTACACTGTTGACGGAGACGCGCAGCGTCGCCTAGTCGTGTGTGTGAATTAGCCTAGAAGTTTTTGGCACTTGAGAACCATTATTCGTCATCCGCCCGCCTTGGTCCTTGCATAGCCGATTCTTGGTAATGTTGAACGCCTGCACACCAGCAGTTCGTACAGCACAAGCACAGACAGCTTTGAGAATCGGTAGAAATGGTGAGCTGCTACTAGACTGTCGCACTACAGGCCTGCACACGTTTGCTGTGATTGAATGGCTTGTACATCGTTGCTATTGTTCATGACCAGGGGTCGGGTGGAGACAGACAGCGATGACGTCTTGCGTATGTGTGCCAATCGATGCCATACGCCTCTTTACGAGGAGAGCCGTCGTGACTCTTTCGTGGACTCGGGTAGGGTCGATTGATTCGAATTTATCTCAAATGCTTCTTTTTGACCGAGGCTCTACGACTGCTGCACTATATAACAGCTAACATATAACTCGCAGCCATATATACGAGCGGAACACGTTGCCGTACCGTGCTGTAGCATAGCGTGGTAGATGAGGAGAAAGTTTGTAACTAGTTCACCGATTGGTTGGAGAGATCAGCATTTCTGCTCTAAACTGTCGCAATTTCTTTCGCGCAGTGATACTATCGATTGCGCTGCTTGTTTTTCTTTTTTTCAAGGGAAGGGTGCCTTGCATGACTCTGTTTCACAGTATCCCCAAATCGCTAAGCAGTTCATTCCCTCTTGCAGGCACTGGATGTGTGTCTGTTCAAGTTCTTTAACTCTCGTCGCTGTTCAGCGCATCTCTATGCGTCCCGAAAAGTACTTTTCCCGACACGCAGAACTTACTGCCTTGACAAACCTGCATTATTCTTGAAGGTCTCCTTAGCGCTTTGCATTGTCCTAAGACATCGAAGACCTGAAATAGCCTTATTAGCATTATTCATTATTCGGTTCGATTATTCATTTGTGAATAATTGAATGAGACAATCTTGGTTCTTTATGTCTTTTTCTTGTTTTTTTTTGTTCTCCATCATGGGATGTCATCGATGCTATCGTCGTTTTTCCTTTTTTTCCCGCCAATCCCCTGATTGTCGACGCATCCTACTTTCTGAGTATGTCCCATGTTTGAGGGGTCATCAACCCCACTGTCATGTACGCCTCATTTGTGCCATTGGCATTTTTCTAGAGACTATGAAGACGAGGAATTGCTGACTAATACATCACAGTCTTCTCAAGAACAACTTCTATGCAATTCACACAAACTTCATCCTCGTCCACTAGACTACTGCCTATTGTGACCTCCGAAAAATACACCCTGGCGCCCCTGCTCCCAGAGTCTGTGTGGAACGGAAAACTTTTCAAAAATTACCAATCGAAATAGTTGCGTGAGTGTACACAAATCACTGCATCGGGTTCCCAAGCAGTGACATGACTTCGAATCCCAGCGATATAGGACGTGTCTTTAAGAGCTTGTTTGGCTACCTTCTGCGCGTTCTGCCCCCATTCTATGCAACGTCCGACACGTCTAAACTTATGCGTTCCACTTATGTTACGATATAGTTGACCATATCATATGCTGTTATAATAGGAGGTCTTAGTTTCAAAGACATATGAGCCTTCTGTACGTTATGCAGGTATTAAGCCGGGATTTCTTGTATGATTATGTAGAATAGACATGCGTTCACCGATATTAATGTGTGAGTTAAAGCGTCGTTGCGTAGTACGTGCCCGTTTTAATGGTCTTGCATTGTTGCGTTGTTTACTACGCAATCAATGTAGTGGTGACGAAAGGCAGCATTCTCTTTTTCATTGCTTTGTTTCACCCTAAGGTGTTAGGGAGTAGAACAACTTGAGGCGATAGTTAGTTTGTTCTAACGCTTGTTTCATTATTGCGCATGCCGTGAGAAGGAGAACACGGACGGAGGAACACAGAGAACGGAGCAAGTTCAAGAGTCGTCGAATGGTGCTTGAGCTTTCTTCGTGTTCCTCCTTGTGTGGTCTCCTTTTCCCGGCTTGAGGTATTATTAAACAAGTGATGGTGAAGCAGACGATGACGAATCAGCTTGACTGCATACGCGACAATAACATCGACGGCGACAACCATCGTCATCAACGTAACGCAATATATATAGACAGACGGATGGACAAAGCAAGCCCACTTTCGAACTGTGTAACTGGTGTCGTAGTAAATGACTGGGAACAAGAATTAGAAACAAAGCTTGCAGCCATCATGCGTGTTTCATGCAAGAAGAAAAGATTTGTGTGTGTGTTGAAGAAAGTAATAGAAGAAAGTAACAGCACTGAATGTTGCAACATGTGCGTTTTGTGAGTTTTTTCATGCGAGTTAAAGATTAGACTAACGTAGTGCAAGAAATCTGGCCGACCGTAGAAGAGACACTAGTACTGGCGAGTGCTGCCTTTTCTTGTTGTGTTGAATAAGGCATCTTTTGCGTTTGTGCAGCCGTAGTCGCCCCTTACCTAGCGCCTTCTTAAAGGCCTGCAAGTTATTAATAAAAAAATCTGATACAGAAACGCTAAAAGCATGTATTGGCTACCAGACACGAATTTCTGGGACTCCTGCTAAGGACTAAAATGGCCGGAGATAAAGAAGACAGTGCCAAGTGTCTGTAGATACTGTGTTTACTGTCTTTATTCGGAATCAAGTCGACACCATGAAATTAAAAGGTCAAAAGCAATTGCTTTCTTTTGGAAGTAAGCTGATCGAATTATTAACGAATGTAAAGGGACGTAAGTCTTGCGTATACAAGACTAGTGGCGATTCTGATGTGGGACACGATGTATGCATTGGCCCACAGCTTAGTGTAAAGGCGTTATGTGGTTATCCGAAAGCACCGTTAAAGGTAGTATCAACGCTTGCAACTTAAGTGCAGGATCTTCGAGCTTCATCGTGCATACTAAACCAGTCCGTAGGTTCCGTCTCGGATATATTGCAAAAAATGCGTCGGCTTATATTACTGGCGTTGACGCGGATATTCCTTTGATGGATCAGTAGTGTACGTAAATATTTCGGGTGTTTACGGAGGCGAAATGCAATAACATCCGTGTACTTAGATTTAAGTGCACGTTAAAGAACCCCGGGTGGTCGAAATTTCCAGAGTCCTGCACGACGGCGTGCCTCATTATCAGAAAGTGGTTTTGGCATGTAGAACCTCATAATTTATTATTTTTTTTTAATTCACTGGCGATGCCTTCATCGTCAGCAGAAGCAGGAGAAAAGAAAGGGAGATGGCAGGGATGTTGATATTCAGGAAAGCGTCTGGTTGGCTACCCTACGCTGAGGAGAAAAGAAAATCTGATAAGTGAATGAGAAAGAGAGAGAGGAAAGGGGAAGGAAAGACCTACACGGGAAACTTGTGCATGCGCACATACGGCGCTACGTAGTCAGTGGCGTTGACAAAGGCTAATCGACCTGAAGAAGCACAAAAGTGGCTTTGCTGCCTGGTAGCTGACGAACAAAACTTGATAGGTTGTCTGCGGAACAGTCGAGCTATCTCGATCTATCTCGTCACCCTGCCGTCAATCTGGCTGGTATGCCGTGATTATCAAATTGATGTCAATTTATTTAGAACTCATTGCAATTTCTGCTTGCTTGTAACCATCAGCACTTAATTATGTTCACGTTACTGTCGCCGTTCCCCGCTGCCGAAAGCAGGACGAGTTGACATGTTATTGATTAGCTTCTTCAATAGGAGATACGTGGAGGCACAAAGTAAGATGGAAAAAAAAAACATTGTTGACAAAAAAAAATGCCGTCTTTCTGCTGGGACCTCAACAAACGAGGTCAACCCTGAATGCTGATTTCCCGCATTTCCCTCTTCGGACTCTTGGGCCTTCCGAGCTTCGATTCCAAATCGTGCACCCGCGGATCGCGGGAGGAACAGCGCTCTTTGCGCTTGCTTTTATTTTGTCAGTTCATTTTCCTCTTCATCGCACATCTATAAATGCGATGCTGCTTGGCCATTTTCCGCTTCGATCAGACTTGCCCAGGAGCAGGTAACAAGCTACTTAGTTCGAGAAGCAAGAAAGGAAAAAAAAATGAAACAGGCCGTTTCCTTCTGAACTCCAACGAATGTAAGCAGAGGAAACAAAATAAAAAAAATCGAGGCAAGACGTGACGACAGTAAGATCAAAGAAGGTTTGTGCTTGCCCAGTTGTACTTCTCTTTTTTCTTTTTTTTCTTAAACCTATGTTCTCCACAGCAGCGACAGTTCCTTCGGCCCGCTGGACACGGAAACGAGGTTAACTCCATCAAGTACTCGAAAAGTCATTTCTGTGCTGACTGAACAAACCTGTTCTTTCCAACTCGGTTTCTTTCCCCTATTTATTTTACAAGTGGACGCATTGTGCTTAGCACTGGTCTGTGCTACTCCGTTTGCTGCTGAACCGCTTACATTGCTGAGGACATTGTGCAACCTACGCGATGTGAAAAGCGACAAAAAAGTCCCTTGGTTGGGACACCACTGAAACAGCAAAGAACAACTCTAACAGTGCCATGCACAGAAAGAGGAATAAATAAATAAGTAAATAAATAAATAAATAAATAAATAAATAAATAAAAAGAGAACGAAAACAAGAAAGAAAGAAAGGTCTTCTGCGTGAATTCATCACTCGAGACAAAGGGCAGAGGGAAGAAGGGACACTTTTGGGCAATTCGGTGCACAAGCTAGGGAATGAACTACGCTGAATGCTCCCCACGTTTCGCCGGCACTTTTTGGATGTTCGCCGCATCCGGAACGCACTTTGACGACTTGATGCTCTAAACACGGCGTCGTTCGCCCTGTCTTCATCTCTCGCACTAGTGGAATTTCGAATTGCTTTTCTTCCAGGGCACTGAATTTTGGAGCCTCACTATGAGAACCTCATCACGTTTTCTTCATTTTCGTCCGTTAGGATCTATGTACTGACATATTAAAACGCGAATTGGAAAGGTCGTGTTGAGGAATGCGGGGACCGCAGGGACTAAAACCCTTTAGTTTAGTTTCTGACTGTGCAGGACACAGTTTGAGCTGCTAAAAACCTTGTCCAACATTAACGCGGTACACTGGTCGAATTGATGACAATTTTCGCTCGTAAATGCTGCTTGTCATTGGCCGACTGCCTTTGCTGGTAATGTGTCTAGTATAGGGATTGTCTGAAATTTTCTGTCGAGAACGTTTCTAGCGTAAGTGACACATTTCGTCAACACGGCCCCTGGTTTACAGCGATTATTTAAGTGCTCTAAAGTTGAGCAAGGAACTTCGAAAGTAGCACGAAATTGCACGTGAAGAAATGCAAATACAGACAGTCATCATAAGTATTCCCTACTTATTGTTAACGTACCCATGCTGAAGGCAAACGGTCAGTGTCGGTAGAAGGTTCCAGCGGATAGAAATGTTAAACCAATCTAAATACCAGAAGCAGACCTGTTGGAATCCCGCTCCATCATTCTGCCCCACAAACCAATTCTCCGTCTGGACAAGTCTCTTTCCTTGTGTCTGTTCTATGGCCCGCTATTTTTCTCGGGTGGAGAAAGTATCTCTCCAGAGGCTTTGCGCCGCAGTGGCTCTCACAAGTTCCGTCATATATACCCGAGGTCCAACATCTAAGGACTCCGTGAGTACTCCGAAGTGTTCTGTCCGACTATCAACAGCAGGCTTTCGCCACCTCTTGTGACTCTCCGGAGGACCTAGTACTACGCGAACCAAGATTCAAAGCACCACCAATTTGAGCTATCGTCAAGCCGAAAGTTATACGAGTTGTATTATGGGGGAAGAGTTTATGTGCTATTGTAATGCTTTAAAACAGGAGAGCACGCCCCCTTTGACTTACCTATCCTTGTTTGCCTCATGAAATTTTTTTTTCTATTCAATTGCAACCACTCCGATTGGCCGGGACAAGGTCTATTGGATTCACTTGCCTAAGGTCAAGGGGAGAACGAGTACTTAAAAAAGAAGTCGCAGTTTCGCCTGAAAGGCGAAGCATCGATTGGGATAGCAAATTAGTGGGCAGCGATATGAAGTAAGCATAGCAGTTTTATCCGTATAATCTTGTAAACATAGGCGTACCAGCTAAGTTAACAAGCATGGTGTCGCGTGCGCACAACCACGGAAATTCGCTATCAAAGCGCTGGAGTGAGCAACTGCGGCAGCAGCAGCGAGCGAATTGACCTTCGTGCCGCGTTTCGCATCAACGCGAACCAAGACGCGGAAACCCAGCTCGTGGCGGACTCCGTCCCTGGCGCAGAAGGCTTTCAAGGTACAGCGGCTCGGGCGGGCGCGCGCGCCCGCCCGGGCCGCCCGGAGTAGAACACGCCCCGCCTCCCCCCCGCCCCTCATTACCCTCCCTCCGGAGCCTTGCGCCTGACGAAAGACGGCGCGCTTCCTCCCTGCTTCCCTCTTTTAATTGCGCGAGATTGAGCCGTGATCACCGGCTCACCCTCGCAAGCATTCACTCGCACATACAGCATACGGCGCGCGGTCAAGATCTTATCGCCCTTGGATTGTAAACGGAACCTCACGGCGACACCGACGGCGACGGCATCAATGCGCCTGAAGTGTCTATGCAATGGCTATCGCAATAAAAGCACATCTCGAGGCTGTCTAAAAAGCTCGGACTAGAAACCGCCACTAGTTGCAAGACGTGATAAACGTCTCTTCTTCGCTCCTTCCACAAAGCCTCATCCTTACGCCTGAAGGGTTCCTGGCCGGTTTTCGACCCCGAATCACGACACTAGGGATCGAGGATTAGTCCTGCAGGCGTCGACCGTGGTTGAACCGAATTAACGCTCGTTCTTGTTTGGGATCCCTGGCCCATGTTTACGTACTCAATGGTAGCAGCAGGATATACCCGCTACGTCATTGCAATTCTAGATTCATGTTGTCTTGATCAATTTCACTTTCGAAGAAGAAGGACGGCTTTTCGGATGCTACTAGAAGGATGGAAATAAAGAAAAGATTAATAAACACATGTATAAATCGCGCTTACATATTCTCGAGACGTATCTTTGTGTAAAGCGGGCTTGTAACAGGCGACTGGATCTCCCTCATAGGAAAAGAAAAACGACCGAACTGAAGTAAAACTTAAATTTGCATAGGGGAAGAATTATCCGATGTGTAGTTTCGAACGTACGGCAAAATTACAAGCGAGGAGAAAGAAAGAAAGAAGGAAAGAAAGAAAGAAGGAAAGAAAGAGAGACTGAAAGAAAGAAATCTGCTTTGCAGACCCCGTGACACCTATCCCTGTGAAATGAGGCGTTCTTTCCTAAAATCTGAACAGTGAATTTAACTACATCGGTGGTCGTTCCGAGTTTATTAAGTACACGGCCCCACGTTTCTTGGCGTTTTGCATTTTAGTTATGACTGTAAAGCGCAAACTTAGGCACATGCCAAAATTAAGTAAAGTTGAACGAGTGAAATCGCTCCCGACTAATAAGAGACGCGGATTTGCAGCTGACGATTTGCAGGTACGCAGCGATATAAAGCGGGTTCCCGTGAGCCACTCGAAGTACAGAAATGAAGGTATATGAGGCAGTGAAAAAACACGAACAAAACCCGAGCGGCGAGTATAGATCGCGTTCGAATCGTTCTGCGTGTGTGTTCGACGCGAGGGCCTGCGTAATGCATTTGAATTGTAGCTGCGACGTTGTTTGCTCCTGGAGCACAAAAGACGCATTTCATTCCCGAGCGTTACAGAAGTTTCGCATCGGGTGCCGCGTTGCTGTGGTTGTACGAATCACAGGGCCTTTGGAGTTCAGTGCCCCGTGCCTACCGCAGAATAAACGCGTAAACAAATGCTCCGAAATGTTGCTCGGTGTGAAAGCAAACGGCTCGAGAGCGAGGTTATATTGAGCCACATCGCGGTCACCAGCCCTGTGCATATATATATATATATATATATATATATATATATATATATATATATATATATATATATATATATATGCCAACAAACCATGACACCAAGGACAGCATAAGAAACAAAAAAATAATGTAAAGCAAAGCAAAGGGAATCAAAAAACAAGTTGTCGCAGGTGGGGAATGATCCAACTTCTTCGCATTACGCGTGCGGTGCTCTTAGCAATAGAGCTACCGCGGCGCCGTTTCCCTATTCGCTTTCTTGCGTACTTATGTTTTACAACTAGAGTTAACACTCCCAGGGTTAGTTGTAGTAGTTATTTATTTATTTATTTAGTTAGTTAGTTAGTTAGTTAGTTAGTTAGTTAGTTAGTTAGTTAGTTAGTTAGTTAGTTAGTTAGTTAGTTAGTTAGTTAGTTAGTTAGTTAGCTCTAGTAGGTTGTTTACATCACGCAACCTTCGTAAACAAGTACTGGAGGTGACGTGTGCCAATACCTGCACACGGCATATCGCTCAACGGACAAGTGATATCGGCCAGCCGAAGCCGCAGGTTCTTCGGGGTCGTTATTGACAGAGACCTGTCCGGGGCTCCTCCCATGAACCACGGGAAAAAGCGACTGATTGCTTTTGGTCAGCTTTTCAAGTTCCTTGCAGGAAAGAATTGGGGGGTGGGGGGGAGTGTACAGAATTCATGTTACAGCTGTACAGGGTGTTGCTTGTTAGGTGCCTCCGGCACAGCCTACCTGCTCTATCCAACACCTGCAAAACTAATTGGCGCGCAATTCAGAGCCGTCAGCCCTAAGTTTTTAGGATATGACATGGAATACCACGCTGTGCGTCAACGGCTGAAACTATTGCAATTATTCAAGTGGGACGCCTTGCTGAAGAGCTCGGATTTCACAAACCAACTACAGGCCGTCCAGAGGGCCCGCGACGTCGCGGAGAGTCACCACCTCCCTGTCCCGTCGTGGGCGGAGCCACCAACTTGATCGGGGAGCCTTCGGTCCCCCCAATCGAGTTCCTCAGGACACTCTTAATAAAGTTCTTGTCACTGTCACTGTCATTCAAGGTTATTCAGTCGTGACGCTCACCGCCGTCGAGACAATGCGTGAACTTGTCAGGCATATTGCCCGGACCCTTTCCCACCACCTCGCCGGACTCCCCGTGGAAACACCTCGCCCGCCATATAGTACAACTGTCAGTGCATATCGTGCCTCGCTTAGAACGTGGTACGCACCTGCGGCCAGGCCGATTTCTCCTCCGCGGTGCTTTTGCCGTCCTGATGCACACTTTAGAATCCGAGGACATCAGGATAAGTGAGATCTATTTGTGTCTGCACTAAAACGGCTGAGCTTACTCCTGTAGTACGAGAAATACAGTAGCCCCGTATACATCTATACTGACGGAACAACCACATTGACCAGTTCTGGTGGTGCTGTGTTAACACCGACGAGAGGAACAACGCTGCGATTCAAGGCGTCGCATCTCACGCCGTCTACGGCTGCAGAACTCACGGGTGTGCGCAGTGCACTTCAATTTATTGACACAGAGAGCCCTGGCGTATGGGCCCCGTTTTGCAATCCACAATCGGCTTTACACAGCATGCAGTCACTTCTCCGACGCGGAGCTCATGAACAGCTAATGTACGAAGTTGTCAAACTTCCCCACGATGTCAAACAAAGAGGCCACAACATTATTTTCCATTGGCTACATTGCCATTGTGGGATCAATGGAAATGATCAAGCAGACAAAGCTCATCAAGAACACTACATTCCCATTCCTCTTTCCAGGACAGACGCTGCAAGGCAGCTTCATCACCTTGCACGCAAGCTTTCTTTAACAGAGTGGAACACTTCAAATATAAGGCGCATCAGGTTACACGAACTGAACGCTTCGCACCAACGTCGACCGGCACCCAGGCGTCACCTACGTCAGACATCGCTTCTACAATGAACGTGGTTGAAAGTGGCGTTCACGAAGACGTACCCTACTTTGATTGGAATGACTGACAGTGCTGCATGCGACGTCTTCGGCGTGGAAGGGAACATCGAACATTTATTGCGCCATTGTCATCGATTTCAGTCGGAAAGACAAACATTATCTATCGCATTGTGACCACTGGACGAACGGCCGTTGTCAGTGCAGGCGCGACTTGAAAACCGTTCCCATCGTTCATCGGGCCAAAAAGCTGCCAAGGCACATTTGTTTTTCTTGAGGGTGGCTGGCTTGTGTGAATGCCTTTGACTGCCTTTGACTCGGTGAATTAGCGCGCGCGCGCAAATTCACCGAGTCTTTCCTACCTACCCCCCCCCCCCCCCCATACCCTACTCCTCTATCTCATTTTTCTACTCACACTTTCCCGTCCCCCAGCGTAGGAAACCCACCAGACGCATTTCTGGTTAATATCCCCGTCTTTTCTCTTTCTTTCCTACTCCGCCTCCACCAATTAGAGGTCGCAGAGAACTATACGACAGCGGAAGTCACGTGAAATCGAGAGGGTCTGGCTTCCGCAAGTTAGTCTGAAGCACCGACTTTATGTCAATTATTGTGGCTGCCCAAAACAACACTTCTGAGCACTTTTCGGAATTGCTGGTCGCATGGAGAAAACCGACTTCCAGGGTAACTTCATTAGACTGTTCCATAGAGTTTTGGGATGGAGCTCAACTTTTGATGCAAAAGCAGTCAGCCAATTATTAAATCAATCAATCAACGAACAAATTAATTAATCAGTCATTTAATTATTTGTTTGCGACAGATAACGTGGTCTCCGCTTTTGGGGGTGGACTATATGAGCTTACCACAGCTTACTTTTATTACGAATTTTATTACCCAGGTCACTATTTATAAATATTCGCTAATTAACATATGAAATTATCACATTATCGAACATTTTTAAGTTGAAAATTTGATGCCGGGCAGCACATATGTCCTACCTACATAACGGAAATCTCAAGAGTTGCGCCACTTTCGAGATATCCCTCCTTAAACTGAAAAATACATTGGCGTCCCAGAAGACCGTTACGCATAGGCTTCCTTTTAGCAGTTGGGAACGATTTTACTGGAATGGCAATGAATCCTTAAGTAAATTTTATCAATAGATATGCCGAAAAGGGGGGGGGGCGGGGCTAGTCTTATAATTTCTTATAATTTTTGCTACCACTAAACCTTATAAATCATCATTATAATTTTTTCTAAGCAGACCTGACACCACAACTGATCAGCTTCAATTTTGCGATTGCAACATGCCACCTAAAGTAAATAATAAAAATAAATTAATCAGTGCATATTTGTTATTTGTTACTAGGGCATTGCGAACATTCCGGGCAAATCCAGAAATTTTTTTTGCAAGAAATGTCCGCCCCTGACATTACTTTTATCTTCAGATACTTCCTGTCTCAAATTTCAGACATTGCAGAAATGGGTACAGAAAACGGAAAATACATTAATAACATTGAAGACCAAAATTTGATTAGCTAAATGCTTCCCCCGTCTTTGGACGTGACAGCTTCTGTAGTGAAGTATCTATATGTTCCTTCATATTTCCGTTGTGAATGAACCAAAATGAGAACCTGAAAGAATCCAGTTACCACTTAAAATAAAGAATGTTAACTGTGTCTGTTCTAGAGTTACAGCGCGTGGGGAGCCTCACAAACGCAGTAGGAATGTCAATGCAAATGGAATACTACACAATTTTGTGCAGGATAGTGAACAGTTCACGGATGCATCTGTGAGACAACGTTCCAAGCGACAAGATGGCGGCGCGTGCGATGAAAGCGAACAGCAATTTTTTCTTTGGATATCTTCGTGGCTAGACACTTCAGATGCTCCTCCAACATCAATTGCTTCTTACAACATCCATGCGATATTCTAGGGAGTTAAAATTTGGAAATCTTAAAAAAGAAGAACGAAAGAGAGAGGGAAAAATACAGGTTAAGGAATGAGCAAGCTCTTAATGCAACGAATAGACCTTTAGTCTTGAAAACAGAATATAATTTATGCTTAAGCTAAGGAAAAAAACAAAGTGAATTGTTGCACACGAAAGTGGTAAGAAACAAATGGTATTCGTCTTGACTCGAATTATATGTCTTGAGTGTTAGCCCTGTTTACCTGACTTTTTTTTTATTTCTGAGGCTGTAGGTGTACTTGACTATCACGCTATCACTTACAGAAGTGACGCGAAAAATGCAGTACTAACTTTGTCATGAGCACAAACACACATCGCTGGCACAGACGCATACAATAACCGGCGCTCAATTATAAATCGAAAAACTCGTACCCGAGCACATAGACAATCAAATGCACAGTCGGAAATTCAGAGGTGCTTAATCGTGGAAGCAATGATATGCATGACATAAATGCTATGAAACCCGAATACAAAGAGCTTATCGACGGCGACCAAACAACAATAACACCGCTAGTGTTTTGCACAATGTGCATTGCTCGCCTCAGCTCGACCGTGCGACATCTCCTATGGGACTGCATTGGCCTGTAAGAGCAAGGATTCCAGCACTTGGATCGTTGTATCTGTTTTTTTTACAAGACTGGACGCAGATACGGAACGCTGACTATGTGCATACGCGGAAAAGACAGGCAGACAGACAAATAACTTTATTTACATGGTCCTGAGAAGCCTTGTCCTAGGGCAGCGCTGTGGGCTGCTCCCACGTGGGGACTGGTAGGCCGAGCCTAACCGCCGCATCGTGGGCTCTCTGGACAACAGAAGTTTGACGTGAAGGTTCTGAGCTCTGGATGGCAGAGCTCCATTCTTCTTCCGTGATGTGATTGGGTTCCTGTAACGAGGGGCATCGCCAGAGCATCTGTGCCAGATTGCTAACAGCCTCACAGTCGGGGCACGTAGGGCTAAAAGCCTCTGGAGGGATCGTATGGAAAAGGGCCAGGTTTGGATAGCACTTAGTGGAAGGAGAAGTCCCATTATTGTGGCAGTTCACGTGTTCGGCTATATCTCATAAGTTGCTTCAATCGATCGGTCGATTGATCGACCAATCGTATAATTAAATAATTAATTACAACATTGGCCAGTCGATCGATCAATGTACTCGTAACTTGAAAGTATATGGTTCCCTTATAGAATTCCTAAGACACGGATTCCTGGACCCTCCGCAGTAGCCCAATGGCCATAGTGTTGCGCTAGTGAGCTTGAGCTGACAGGTTAAATACCTGTCACGGCGGCCGCATTCCGATGGGAAGGAACTGAAGAACATCTCTGTACCATGCATTGGGTGAATGCTAAAGAACCCCAGGTGGCCGAATTAATCCGGAAACCTTCCACTGTGGCTCGATTCATAACGAGATCGTGGTTTTGACGTTTAAGACCTTTTTTAGAACGAGTTGCTTCTTCATAAGTTGTTCGATGATCCGGATTGTACTCCGCAGTTGAGGAGACCTTTTATAAAGTCGAGACCACGCGTACGCTAGCGGACGTGCGCAAGCGCGCGCCCGCGCACCTAGGGCCTGCCGCACCTCGCGAGGAATGGCGGTTTGCATCCACAAAGACACGCGACTGAGCGCGCTCACTGGGCCAAGGAGGCATTGACTGGGCTCACTCGCAGACGCCTCGGCAGACTCCGCTTCGTACTTTGTTATTGACAGGGTTTCAAAATGCTTCGATATCTATAAAAGTAATCATTATATTTTTATAGCTGTTGGAGCAGCACAAAAAAGAAAAAAAAAAGAAGCACTTCCTTGCAGGATATAAATCTGCATCACTGAGAGTTGAGTGTTCCGCGCCGTAGCTGCGTAGCCAGGCGCGCCCAAGAGAGGCAACCCAAGTGCGCGATAACAGAGAGGGGAGGGGCTGTTCATCTGAGATCACGCCGCGTTTCGACGAGTACGAGCCATGCCGCACCCTCTGCGCATGCGTGGGCGCGCGGACGCGAGCTTGCGCACGTCCGCAAGCGTACGTGTGGCCTGGGCTTAAGAGAAAGCTTTAGCTCCGGTGCTGCCATCTAAATACATGTAAACTGGGAATTCGTTTTTCTCGGCAATCGCTGCAGCAAATTTGACGAGTTTTGTGCATTTAGTACACAAAATTAAAATCTAGGGTCTCTTAGTTTCCAATTTACCATCTATATCGTCAATTTTTTATTACAAAAATTTTCAAAAATCGGAAAATTTCGTAAAACGAAATAATGTTTACAACTCTATAACTCAGCAAGCGAAAACGATATCACAATTCTGTGGATTCCATCTGATAGTACATCTAAAGCGGACAAAATTGATATGTTACACATCAACATAAAAAAAGAGAGTAACATGGACATACAGTTTTGCAGAAGCCTTGTACATAACGTAACAAATTCACGTAAGATTTAAATTGACGTATCGCATTTGTCCGCTTTGAATGATCTAATGGATGCCCTTTACAGAACCGTGATATCTGTTTTTGATGCAGAGCTATTAATTTATAAGCTTAGTGCGTCTATAGTTTCCAAACTTTCAAATTTTTGAGAATGCTTCTCAATAATTTCAGGCCCTAAATGAAAATTTTGCTTCCAACAGCCACTAGAATTTTAATTTTCTCTCTCAAATACAACAAATTTCATTAAAATCAGTCGAGGGGTTATCTCAGAAAAGCGTTCTTGCGATTTACATGTATTTGAATAGGCCGCTTCAGAGTTGGGCCCGAGCTAAACCTTCCTCTTAACACTTTTCAAGGCAGGCCTATTGCAGCATTGTCATTCACCTTGCACCTTTCCATCTCGAGACTCTACAGCACGACTATAAAATTTCACAGGCCTTCTTCAAATTCTTGTGCTTTACTTTTGAGCTCCTCTTGAATTTCTGCTGCGTCTTTCCATTCATCGTTCGATTTAGCTTTGCTTCATGCAGCTCTCAGCGAATATGCGTTTCACTGGCTCATGAAAGGTGCTTGTAGCAATCCTACTCCTTTAAGAGAACAGGACCGGACTGGACTGAAAATCTTTATTGTGGTCCTGCGGGACCATAATAAGTAAACATGATACAAAGCCCAGGTCCTGTGCCTGTCACTGTCGCGAAACGTATGTTCAATAATTCTGAAGGGAGTTCAAAAAGCTCGCCACCTTACAGGTACGAGAGATGACCTACTTCTGCCATCTGCGTAACACCTCACTGCAAAGCTTATCAGCGAAGACCGGAAGTTGGAAAAGCAATATATATATATATATATATATATATATATATATATATATATATATATATATATATATATATATATATATATAATAGAGAAGTAGAGGCTGCGTTAACCGATTGAGTAGTCAGGCAAGAGCATTGGAGGTGACGTCACAGGACGCCGTCACCGTTTATCGCATGTTGTAGACGTGGAGCCTGTCTCTTAGGACTGCGCATGCTTGCGTTATCAACGCGAGCGCCCGAGTACAAGCCGTGACATCTGTTAGAGGTGTCCGCGTTCCAAGCACTTCCTCCACCGGAGCTGTCTGAATGTCGCGCCGTCCTGTCTAGTGGCATTCGCTCTACAAATGCGGGAGGCCGGCGCATCTTCTACGCTCGATTTTGCCTGTCTTGCTGGCACTTGCTTGCTCTCCTTTTCTTTCGTACTTGCATTATACGAACGTTCGCGACGAAGCTGTCACTTGCCCAGAAATAGCTGGCGTGCCAGAGCGGTGCCTGATTGCAGCTTCGTTCAGCGGTGCACGGTGGTTAAGAGTGCAGCAGTGCGCGTCATATTTGCCTCCAATCTCTGTCTCTCTCTCTCTCTCTCTCTCTATATATATATATATATATATATATATATTGAAGAAGAAGAGAAGAAGAAACTTTAGTAAAGAATAGTCCGGCAGTTCTTGATGTGGTGGCCTCAGGTGACGGCTCGAAGTTCTTGGACTCGAGCGGCATCTTCGGCTTGCCGGACGGCCCAGAGCTGGTCTGCCAGCTCTGAACTTCTGATAGCCGCCTCCCAGCGGCGGCGACGCCTACGGAGAAGGTCCCCGGCGGCTCCCGCATCCGGGGCGGCGTCGGGAAGAACGGAGCTCGAGCCTTCTACTCTGGCAACAGCCGCGATTATGGACGCGTCGCCAACGGAGCTGCTTTGATTACCGTTGTTGCCGGTACACTCCCAGAGCATGTGTCGCAGCGTTGCTCTGCGTCCGCATGTTTTACACGCGTCTGTTGGGTACAAACGCGGATAGCAGTGGTGTAAGATAGCGGGGCTAGGGTAGGTGTGTGTCTGGAGCAAGCGTAACGTCACGGCCTCGTTCCTGTTCAGTTTATCGTGTGGTGGCGGGAATTTGCGTCTTTCGAGTCTGTAGTGTTGGGTGAGGTCTCTGAACGTGGTTAGGCGATCGCCCCACGCCCAGTGTGTTTCTTGTTGCTGTGTTTCTGTTGTAGTGTCCCGATCCGGCAGATCCGATGCCCCGCTCTCGGGGGCGGAGGCGGCCACATAATCAGCGGCGGCTCGGCGTGTGAGACCTCGAGCCGTGGCGTGGGCCGCCTCGTTTCCCGCTAGCGGAACATCGGTGTGTGCCGGGGTCCAGAGGAGGAAGACCGTAGAATTTTGGGGTTGCGAGGGCGAAGACGAGTCCCCGTCGTCAGAAATTTGGAGTATGCGGGCCGCTTCCCGCGAGACACGACCGCGCGCGAAGCCGCGGATTGCCGCCTGCGAGTCGCTGATCACGATCGCAGCGTTCGGCACCGCGACGAGCGCTAGGGCTATCGCGGCTTCTTCGGCCGCTTCCGTGTGTCCCGTGGTCACCGTGGCGCTCGCGAGGCACCTACCCGAGCGGTCTACAACCGCTATCGCGTGCGCGCTTCTCCCTCCTCCATATCGCGCCGCGTCTACGTACACCGCCTCGTTGCTGTTACCAAACTTCTTCTCAAGGTCGCTTGCTCGTTTGTTGCGTCTCCCGGCGTGGTGCGTCGGGTGCATGTTCTTGGGAAGCGGCGGGATGATCAGGCGGTCGCGAACAGAGGCGGGAACCGCCATCTTTTCTCCATGCTGAGTGTGGTACGCGATGCTGAGCGACTCGAGGATGCATCGACCTACCTTTGACCTGGATAATCGTTCGTATTGCGCAATGTCGTGCGCTTCGATTAACTCGTTGAGAGAGTTGTGAACTCCGAGCTCTAGAAACTTGTCGGTGCTCGCGTTGAGTGGAACGCCGACCGCCCTCTTGAAAGCCTTTCGGATCATGCATTCGACTTTGTTTTTTTCGGACCCGATCCACCTCAGGTAGGGGGCAACATACGTTATGCGGCTTATCGCGTACGCCTGCACGAGACGGATCGCGCACTCTTCACGCATACCATTGCGTCTGTTCGTGATGCGACGCAAGAGTCGGATGGTGTCATCTACCGAACGACGAAGTATTCGCACCGTCTCTCCGTTATGGCCGTTTGCCTGCAGATGTAACCCTAGGATTCTAATTTTCTCTACGTGCGGTACGGGAGTACCATCTGCCAATGTAATGCGTATTTTGGAATATTCCCGTTCCTGTTCGCGCAGGGTTTTACGACCTCTCCTTGTGGGTTTGTAGAGTAAGAGTTCGGACTTGGTAGCCGAGCACTCGAGGCCCGTTCCACGCAAGTAATTCTGAACCGCATCTACTCCTGCCTGTAGCGTTCGCTCGACGTGACCGTCACATCCCCCTCCGGGAACCCAGAGGGTGATGTCATCCGCGTAGAGACTGTGATGTAATCCTTCTATTTCTGTTAATTTCTCGGGTAGACCAAGTAGAACTAAATTAAAGAGTAATGGTGATATGACGGATCCTTGCGGCGTGCCGCACGGACCCGTCTGAAATTCCGGTGATTCCTCGTCACCGACGACGACGCATGCGCGCCTGCCCGTGAGGAAGTCTCTAACGTAATTATACATCCTTTGGCCTAGTCCTAATGTTCTAATTGTTTTTAAGATCGCTTCGTGCTTAACACTGTCAAAGGCCTTTTTAATATCTAAGCCTAGAATTGCCTTAGTGGAGCTGGTAGTGTCGTCTACGATCTGGTGTTTAAGTTGAAGCAATACGTCCTGTGCGGAGAGGTTGCGGCGGAATCCTAGCATGGTGTGCGGGAACGCGTCATGATCTTCGAGAAAGTCGGTCACGCGGGTGAGAACTGCGTGTTCCATGACTTTGCCGACGCAAGACGTAAGCGAAATCGGTCTTAGATTATCGAGCGTAACTTGCTTGCCAGGTTTAGGAATCATGATAACGCGGGCCCGTTTCCACGCTTCGGGAATCGAACCCTCTCGCCAGCACTCATTGACGTAGGCCGCGAGTCGGGAGATTGACTCGTCGTCTAGGTTGCGGAGAGTCTTGTTGGTAACCCGGTCTGGGCCGGGCGCCGATCGAGTGTTGAGTTCAACCAGGACTAACCGAATTTCCGATTCGCTAAATTCCGCGTCCAGTTTCTTGTTTGTGACGCCGTCGTACTCAGCGTACTGGATGCTTTCGGCTTTCTTAAAGTAACGGTCACGTATGGCGTCAAGGAAGTTATCGCCTTTATAATCTCTTAGGAGTCTACGAGTCTTGTGGCCTTGAGCGGCCCGAGTCTCCTCCGGATCTAATAGGTGTCTAAAAAGGCGCCAAGCGCTCGCCCCGGTCATCTGCCTCTCGAGGCCGTTGCACGTGTCTTCCCATTGTGCCCTGCATACCTGAAGTGCGTGTTCTTCGATGTCTCTGTCTAACTGCGCTATGCGTTTGCGCAACGCCTTATTATGTCTTTGGCATTTCCATCTCTTTAGGAGGGCTCGCTTTGCTTCCCACATGTGTAGGAGCCTGCTGTCAATTATTTCGAGGTTCGCCTCGGGCGGAACCTCGCTCGTTGCTGCACCTACGTCCCTTCTGAGCGTCTCCGTCCACTCGTCTATGTCCGTAATCGGCTTATCGCCTCGCCCCGCTTCTTTTCGTTTCTTGCGGAACGTGTCCCACTTCACGAGCTTGAGCTTACGACCTTTGCCCTCAGGGTAAGTACCACGACCGCTCGGGCCCGTGCCTATCGTTATCTCGATCAGCGCATGGTCGCTTCCCAAATCTTCCTGCGTGTTTTGCCAGTGCGCTGTTGTTACATTTGAAACAAACGCAAGGTCTGGTAACGTATCGGCACTCACGCTGTTCCCTCTGCGTGTAGGATCGGCGGGATTCGCGATCAGTGCAAGCCTTTGGTCTTGCGAGTCTTCCCAAAGGTGTTTGCCCTTGGGTGTTTCTCGGGTGTAGCCCCAGGCTCCGTGGGGCGCGTAAAGTCGCCCGCAACAAGTAGAGGCTCGCCGCCGGAAGCCGCGCGCGCGGCCCGCAGTAGGTCCCCGAATCTGTGCTGCAGTGTGGGTTTACTATACACGTTAAGGACGAATAGTCCTCGGCCGCTCTTAGGGATTAATTCTACGAACACGTGAGGGATATTTACGCAGGCAAGTTCTCGCTGCGCCACAGTGACATTACGCCGAACGAGCACGGCGGCGACCGGCAACGGGCGTGGCGGGGGAGACGGCCGGCGCGGCACCATCGCCCCCGGCCCAGCGCCGCCCGCCACGCGGGGTGTAGCCCGTTTCCTTCTTTGCCTGCTCTCCGTCGCGGTCGCGTCTATGGCTTTGTAGCCAGCTAGTTTAACCGGATGGTTTGTCTCCTGTAAAAGGATCACGTCTGGTTTTGTCTCGCGGCTGCGTATGAATTGCTGGAGATTCCCCCGCTTCCTCCTGTAGCCCCGGCAGTTCCACTGCCAGATTGTGTATTGTTGTTTCCCAGTGTTAGTGTGCTTCGTTGCGTGTGTAGCCATGGTGATGCCTGTATTTAATTTAACCCGTCACTATCGAGGCGACTTGGTTGCTGCTGCGGTTGCAGCTGCGGTTGCGTCTCTACGTCTGTGAGCGTGTTTTGCTGCTGCTGATTGTGTTGTTGCTGTCTAGCGTATGGCTTGCTCATTGTTCTGATTGGTCTGCCTGCAGCTGGCGACAGCCTCGTTTCTATGTCGTCTATGCGCACCAAGTGCGCGGCGAACATTTGTGTTATTTGGTCAGAGAGCTTAGCTAGCGCGGTATTGAACATTTCGTTCATAAGAGCCGTCTGTGTTGTAAAACGTTCCTCGAGGCTCTTCTCAATATTGTCCACACGTTTCTGTAGTTTCTCATAACGGCCGCATCCCTGTTTGCTGTCGGGTCTTGCGGGATCTAGTGCGATCCTTTTCGCGGTAACTGGTCGATCATCGCGTTCATCCGCCGTCTCCCTCGAGCTGCCCTCGTTGTCCGTGTCCATCCCGGCCGGCTCAGGCCGTGATGGAGTCGGTGATCGAGGCGCTGAGGTCGGCGGCATCATCGTTTGACGTTGCGATGGTTGCTGCGGTTGTGGAGCCTCGCCTTTCAATTTGATATTCTCCTCTCTAAGGAGCGCATTTTCGCGTTTAAGCTCTGCAATTATCAATTCTAATGGCTCTAGACGTTGTTTTAGGACTCGCTCTATCGCTCGCTCGAGCTCGTTCCCGCCGCCGCCGCCAACAGCGGGCCCGCCAGAGCGGCCCGCCGAAGCGCCTCCGCCGCCGGGAGAAGCGGCGACAGCCGCCCAGCTCACCTGTTGCCCAGTGCTCTTGTGAACTTGCTGCTCCCATGGCTGCTGCTGCTGACTTTGTTGGTTGATGTGGCCCACAGCTGCGGTGCCCAGACCGCCGCCACCGCGCGTCATCGACGTACTTCCCGGCCTCTGTGCTCGGTTGCGAGAGCGGGATCGAGATCGGGATCGGGTTGAGACGACGCTTTATTCCAAGAAGGAAAAATGGCGCCGACGCAAAAACGAACACGAGCCGATGATTGATGATGACTTTGTACAGATGAAGATGAAGTCCAGATGAAGTCCGCATAAATGCTTACACTAATTTCCCCCGCGGACGGAAGCGGCCAGCCTGGCCGCACATTAGACGGTGGAACGGAGATGAAAGGGCTTCAGGCGAGAAACGTGCACGATCTCTGTTCCGCGGCAGCGTCGGTCGGTTGGGGTCTCAACAGGTGTAACGCGATAGTTCACCGGTGAGGTCTGCTCGATGACTTTGTAGGGGCCAAGATATCGAGACTCAAGCTTCGCACATAAACCGGGTGTTCGCGCAGGGGTCCATAGGAGCACATCGTCACCAGGGCGGTAGGAAACGACGCGATGAGAGGCATCGTACCGATGTTTGCGATCGTCTTGGCTGGCTGCAGTGTTCATACGGGCGCGACGACGACATTGGGCAAGACGAGACACAAACTGGTCGCAAATGAATGGTGAAGCGTTGACAGGGCCAGAGAAGAAAGAAACGTCGAGTGATGAGGTTGGGTGGCGGCCATATACTAAGAAAAACGGAGAGTATCCGGTGGTCCGTTGAACAGACGTGTTGTACGCAAATGTTACAAATGGGAGAATCGCATCCCAGTTACGATGATCAGGTTGAATATACATGGATAGCATGTCACACAGCGTGCGATGAAATCGCTCTGTTAGGCCGTTGGTTTGAGGGTGGTAGCTAGACGTTGTCTTGTGCACGGTGTTGGACGCTTGCAGAACTTGATCAAGAGTGCTTGAAAGAAATGTCTTGCCTCGGTCGCTCAAAAGAACGTGAGGCGCCCCATGACGTAAGTAGACAGACTGCAAGAAGAAGGCCGCTACTTCTGAGGCAGCTCCTGAGCGTATTGAGGCTGTTTCAGCGTACCGGGTCAAATGGTCAACGGCAGTGACGATCCATCGGTTGCCATCTGGAGTAGGTGGGAGTGGCCCGAAAAGGTCATATGCCGACGACAGAGAAGGGTTGTGCTGGACAAGGAAGTGGTTGTAGGGTCCCGACCGGAGCAGTAGTAGGTCGCTTACGGTGTTGGCAAAGCGTACACGAGGCAACATATCTAGCTATGCTCGTGGAAAGGCCTGGCCAATAGAATCGGCTGCGTATGCGCTCGTGTGTTTTGTTGTAACCCAAGTGGCCTGACGTAGGGTCATCGTGTGAGGCCTGCAGAACTGCAGCGCGAAGAGAGCGCGGTAGAACGGGAACCCATCGATGGCCTTCCGGGTGAAAAATGTACCGGTAGAGCACGTCGTCTTCAAACTTGAACAGTTTGAGTTGTTTCCGTAGCCTGGCATTGGGTGGAGATGAAATACCACTAAGGCGATTGATGATACTTTGGCAATAGGAATCGGCGCGCTGGTGAGTGGAAAGCACTGAAAGGCGGTTTGATGAAGTCAAGGAAGAAATCGGTGTAATAGACGAAGCGTCCTCCGTGCGGCCAATTTGACAAGGTGATGTGATGTGCTCCGAGGATGGTGGTAATGGGCATCGTGAAAGAGCATCGGCATCTTGGTGCTTCCGTCCGGACTTATATATGACATTGAAATCATATGCTTGTAAGCGGAGTATCCAGCGGCCAAGACGCCCGGACAAGTTTTTGATCGTCGACAACCAACATAGGGCATGGTGGTCGGTCACAACCGTGAAATGTCGACCGTGGAGGTATGGACGAAATTTCTGAATGGACCAGACAACAGCCAAACACTCTTGTTCGGTTATAGAGTACTTCTTTTCCGCGGAAGTGAGAGTGCGGCTTGCATATGCAACAACCTTTTCACAAAATTCGTGGTCGCGCTGCAGCAGTACGGCACCAATTCCGTGACCGCTGGCGTCAGTATGCACTAATGTGGGCGCCTTGTCATCAAAATGACAAAGAACAGGTGGGGATGTTAGTGCGCGCTTGAGTTCTTGGAACGCGGCTTCACACTGATCGTTCCAATCGAAGGAACTGGGACTAGTAAGGAGCTTGTGGAGGGGCGAGGCAATGCTGGCAAAGTTCCGGATAAAACGTCGAAAGTATGAGGCGAGTCCAATGAAGCTGCGCAGTTCTTTTGCACGAATTGGACGGGGAAAGTTGAGCACCGCGGAAATTTTATCCGGATCGGGCTGGATGCCGTCTTTGCTAACGAGATGACCCAGGACTTTAATCGTTGTGCTAGCGAAACGGCACTTCCTCGTGTTTAGTTGAAGTCCGGCATTAGAAAGGCATGTGAGCACCTCATCTAAGCGTGGCAGATGGTCAGTGAAAGTCGAGGAAAACACGACGATGTCGTCGAGGTAACAAAGACAAGTTTTCCACTTGAGGCCGCGAAGAACCGTGTCGATCATTCTTTCAAATGTGGCGGGAGCATTGCAGAGACCGAAAGGCATTACATTAAACTCATAAAGACCATCCGGAGTAGAAAAGGCGGTCTTTTCTTTGTCCGCTTCGTGCATTGGGATTTGCCAATATCCGGAGCGAAGATCAAGGCTGGAGAAATATTGCGCGCCTTGCAACGAATCAAGGGCGTCATCGATACGGGGCATGGGATATACATCCTTACGGGTGATCTTGTTTAGCGCACGGTAGTCAACACAAAATCGTACCGATCCATCCTTCTTCTGCACCAAAACGACGGGTGATGACCAAGCACTGGCGGAGGGACGTATGACGTTTCTTTTCAGCATATCGGCGACGTTCTCCTCGATGATTTTGCGTTCGGCCAAAGAGACTCGGTAGGGACGACGGCGTACAATAGTCTGGCCATCGGTGTCGATACGATGGAAGGCAACGGAAGTCTGCCCGAGTGACGAAGTATCCATATCGAAGGAGGCCTGGTGCTTCGTAAGCAATTTTAGCAACGCTTCATGTTGAGCAGCAGTAAGGTCAGGGCTTATCACGGAAGTAAGGGCAGATGAAGCAGATTTGTCCAGTTGAGGAAGAGCTTGCGAGGCAGCAAGAGGAAGCAGGGAGACTGGTTGGGTATCCACTCCACATAACAGGTCACTGCGGAGCCTTGAGGTAGGAGGATTGTCTCAGTGGTCGCATTTAAAGCGATGATTAACGCAGAGTTTTCTTTGAACCGCACCAGGCAGGAAGCGAAGACAATCCCACGGGCAAGACAGCGACCGTAAGGAGTGATGAACACGTCGCCATTGGTGATGTCCGTAGAAGAGAGACTTATGACTTGCTCGTGGCCGGGAGGCAGTACAGAATCGGCAGCAGTGATAAAACGCAGTCGCGGCTCATCGGTACTCCCGCTGCAATGAACTGTCTCGCTCATATGTACTACACGTTGACGGCAAGAGATTAAAGCGGACGCTGACGAGAGAAAGTCCCAACCTAAAATTAGTTCATGAGCGCACGGGAATAAAATCGCGAACTTAATGTGATGACAGGTACCATCAATGAAGACGCGTGCTGTACATTGGGCTGATGGTCGAATGATTGCTCCATTAGCCCCAATCAGGGATGATCCAATATAAGGCGTCTTCATTTTCCGCAGACGAGAGCACAGGTCCGCACGCATAACAGATATAGTAGCTCCCGTGTCAATCAGAGCTAACAAAGGCACACCCTCCACAGACACCAATAACATGTTCGAAGGACGTTCAGGAGGACTTGGAGCACTTCGCGGCGATGCAGTTTTCCCTCCAAAAACTGCACTGGTTAGTTTTCCGGTCGCTGGACATGGAGTTGGGAGACAGGTCGAAGTGGAGATACAGAACGTCGGAGCGGCGATGGAGAGCGGCGTCTCGAGGCACGGGTGTGGAGTGCGGTGTTGGAGAAGTCGGCCGGAGATGGAGAACGGCGAACGGGGGGATTATCGTCATAAGTGCGGTAAGCGCGAGGAAGTGGCTCATCGCGTTCAAAGGCCGCGTAACCACGACGTTCGTCTTGCTGGCGGCGTCGGCAAAACCTGGAGATATGTCCTCGAAAGCCGCAGTAGTAGCAGATAGGCCTCGAGGAACGCCAGGCAGAGTAGTAAGGTGGGTTCGGAGCTCGGGTGACTAAAGGTGCCAGGCGATCGTGAGCAGGCGCAGGTGGTGTAATTGGAGACGGCGCGGCTGGCATTGCAGCAATCTGGGCGTAAGAAGCCGGTTGTGGGCAAGGAGAAGCGTTGGTATGCTGGGCGTTCTGCAGGGAGGCCAATTCCTCCTTAATAATACCGCGCAGGTCAGTAGAAGCAGGTGGGACGTGAGCGCTGCTGCAAGGGGTTGAGCCATGCGCTTGCAATTCCTCACGAATTATGGCTCGAATGATAGACCGGAGCTCAATACTGTTCGCCAGGGGGTTGTCGGAAAAGTCCGGTTGCAAGCGGATGGACTGCAGGGCGTCGAGGCGCTGACAGACGGAGACGACGTCCGACACCGTCGATGGGTTTTGAGCGGCGAGTGCGTTGAAGGCAGTAGATCCGATACCCTTAAGAAGGTGTCGCACGCGATCAGGTTCTGGCATGGCACTGTCGACACGGCGGCAAAGCGCGAGGATGTCCTCAATGTACGAGGTATACGATTCGCCATAATGCTGGACGCGCTCAGACAGCCTCTTTTTCGCAACTCCCGAACGAACCGTGGGTGTGCCGAAAATCCGCCGTAGCTGCTCCCTGAAAGACGACCAATCACGGAAGTCGCGCTCATGATTCAGGAACCAGGTCTTGGCTACTTGAGAAACGTAAAATGGCACGTTGTTTAACCGCGATGTCTCGTTCCAGTTGTTGTAGTCGCTGACACGATCGTAGTTGTCGAGCCAGTCTTCAACGTCCTCACCAGGCAAGCCAGAGAAGATTTCAGGGTCGCGATACCGGTTGTTGGCAGGGCTGGGAGTGGGGGTGGCTGGCACTGGAACCGAGATGGTGGATGCTGCGGTCTGGTCTTGCGACATGGTGGCCTCTTGGCGTAAGCGGCGTCCCGAACGTAGCTCCAGGAGAGATCTTGAAGTGGATTGAGGTCGAAGGAATCTTAAAGCGCCTCCACCACTTGAAATACCACGGTTGAGACGACGCTTTATTCCAAGAAGGAAAAATGGCGCCGACGCAAAAACGAACACGAGCCGATGATTGATGATGACTTTGTACAGATGAAGATGAAGTCCAGATGAAGTCCGCATAAATGCTTACAATATATATATATATATTGTTGAGATTGTGCTTAGAACATCTAAGCACAATCTCAACAATAGAAGAAAGACGCGTATTGTCCAGCTCTGTCCAGAACTTCTTCAGGTGCATGCTGACGCTCCCTAGAGATTTTCCAGGGATACCGGGGAGGCAGAGAAGGGTAGTGGGGGGGAGATGATGGTCATCAAGAGCGTGTGGGGTTCTCCAATCGTTTCTGGGAGTCTAGGAGTCTAGCGTCGATAAGTGCAAGGAATCAGAGTCACTGGAATCAAGGAAAGCGCAGAGAAAAGTAATTGTTCGTTGTTAATTAACGGCCTTATAAACTAACGGCGTTCGTTTTGCCCACGCACGAATACGCGCAGTTACGCTGTATGCGCTATTGATACGGATCCGAAAAAAAAATAAGACACTGCCTTAAAGTATACGCATGCCTTAGGGGTCGTCATTTCGAAACGATATGAAAACGATGAAGTGCAACGCAAAAGCTGCAAAGAGAAAAGAAGAAAAAAAGAAAACGCAGAACACCGGGAACAACGGTCCCTCTTAGCTGCGGCTTTGTACATATATCTTTACCTTTTTCTCGACTCATGTTCACGAGCCGCGAATAATGCGCTCCACGTGCTCGCATGGAGTTGGAGATCTGCAGGAAAACGAGGAAGGATGACCGACTGCAGCAGGACAGAGAAGGAAATATAAAGGGCACTCAGTCGTCATTTGAAGGAGTTCGTGAAAGAATCAGAGGGCTATTGCTATCCAGACAACACGCCATCGAGGGACCAATTCAGTTCAATGTTGGCTCCAGCAGCGTCCCTTGTTCGACCTCCTGTCGATAGTTTCAAGCCTCCATCTTCCATTGAACGCCTGTGGTGTTTGGAACATGTCATAGTGTTTTTTTTTCCCTCTCGATCACGAGGCGAATCACGCAACGGTCAGAGGAGGTCAACCCAGCTCGTCTCCACTTACCCTTCTTCTCCGCGACGCTTGGCCTCCTTCCAACGCCACCTAGCCTCGCCTCTGGGTGGCGTTGCTTTGCCGTGCGCGTAGTCAAGGTTAGAACTAGAACTCGATGGCAAGCAAAGATCAGTGGGATGCCTCGCATCGGGCGCTCCCAGGAAGACTACAAATGAAGCTGTGCAGGGTGATACTTGGGCAGTGATGTCCATGCTGCACAAGTTTTGAAGTGAGGGAAGCTGAGAGTGAAATTGGTTATGAAGAACGACTGAGGAATATGGAAGAAAGTAAATGGGCGGGGAAACCGTTCAGACAATTCTACGGGAAGAACATTCCTCACAGATTCACAGTAGAGGATATGAAATAGGGAGCTTACCAGCAAGTATTAGACGGATATGGTGAGGAACATGGCAACAAAGAACGTCAAGCGGATAGTCAGAGAAGCTGAGACAATCTGATCGGCCGCGGCGATGAAAAAGACATCTGCTACGTGTAACTACTTAAGAGCAAAAAACGAAATCAGGAAATAAATAATTTGTGACAACTCGAAAGGAAGCTCATTAGTTTTTGTGGCGAGGCCAAGATGCCTTAGAACACGCACCTATAAAGCGAGATACAACAAGGAAGAAGAAGCGTGTGCTTGCTGCGGTAAAGCTAGGGGAATGATATAACATGTTTTATTAGGATGTGAAAATATCTGCCCGCCGTCGGTTTAGGCAAGCATGGCTTCCGTGAAGCCTTTCGGTTCAGTGAGAGGAGAGGGAAATGAAACATGTCCGCAGTAGAGATTACTAAGAGGCGATAGGAAGATTGGTGGAAGAAAAGCAGGCAAACGACTCACAATGGAGGCGTACAAAAACTGCGTTCTCGATAGGGGTTCAGAAAGTTTGATGAGGAGAATGTTTTGTTTGAAGACAGGTAGGACAATAAACAATATAATAACAAGAGCCTGGTGGCGCAACCCACCGCCCCGTTCGAAAGGGCCCTTTCATAGCATCCATCAATCTATCTCGGCGCCCTTCTCCGTACTTTCTCCGGCGGGCGATTCTCTTCCCTATCTCCAGGCGCCTTTCTCCTCTGGCGCTAGCTTCACTCGCGGTGACACACATTATCTCACCAATATCACAGACGGGGCATGTACGCTTGCAAGTAACAGAAATAAAAGAAAAAAAGTAGTAGGTTTTAGCTCACTGTGCGTCAGTCTCAGCCGTCTCTCCTTTTTTTTTCACTTACGTCTTGCATCAACTATGCGCAACCAGCATCAAAAGAGGTGTTACGGGCGAAACAATTAATTTATATCATGATTGCATTCTACGAAAGCATGGCGTATGCGAAGATGACTATGGTTTATGCCTAGTAACGTTTTCGAGAATCCTCACACATTCACATCCCGGCATTCGCATCGAGGCACAATGCCTGTTATAAATGTCGCATACACTGTGACGCCAGATTTCCCGCTACGTAATATCCTAAGAAACTATGCAACATGCGTCGCGGTTACTCCGCAGATTCCTTCAACACAAAGTATTGAGTGGCTTGCGTGGAGGAAAGAAAGAATTAAGAGAGAGCATTGCCCAACACGAATGAGGCCACATGCATCGGGTCCGCGCGTGATCATTACGCCACAGCGCGCGGTATGCTTTAGTGCATCCGCTCAGCGGGCAGAGCTACGGCAGGGCGGCCAAAAAAGTACTCGGTGATTAAAAGCCACCGGGAACCAACCATTCTCGGCCAATACGCTGAGTCTCCGTGGACCCGTGTTGGACCGACACTGCGAGAGAGAAACGAAGGGAATGACTACGCCGAGAGTTCGCTTGCCAAGGCTGGCTGAATGACGTAATGTTCCCTGCTGATTGCTTTCCTGCCTCGATGGTGGCGAGCCATCTGTGAAGACGCGTCGTCATTTTCTGGATTCTTAGAGCGGTGAGCGAATTTCCGTCAGACGGCCTCGCATCTCTCCTCAGTAGAATGCTGCCGACTTTTTCTTTTCTGTGCTATTCTTTTGTCGTTTCCCGAGAAACCGGAGGAGCGCGGCATTAGGGAAAGCTGCTCCCCGCTGTTCCCGACCACCGTGGATTGGGAGAACTTCGTTTTATCGCTGGGCGTTCTCCACAATCCGTTTATTCTTTTTTTTCCCCACCGCAGAACGCCCTCCTTTGGAGCAACTCCCCTAATTGGCCTCGAATTTGATTTGAAGCGGCTTTTGCTTTTGGTGGAACGAACAAGTGGCCTGTTTGCAGAATTCGAAGCAGCTCTGTGCGGAAGGCAAAAATATCGGGGGAACAAAAAAGGCGGGGAGCGACGGTTCCGTAGGAAGGTTGCAACGTGAGGTCGTTCGTTGGGGAACAGAACCATGACGCCGTGTGTACGCTTGAAAGAAAGAGACAAGAAGGTACTTAAGTGAAGGAAACGGAAGTGACGGTACGGATCAGAGCTAAGAGTTATCGACAGGCATGCTTGACGACCTTTAGAAAGAAGTCCGCATTGTGCGAACTGAAAAATATATGTGTATATAGAGGCCGAAGCTATGCGATACGCTGAACAGACATGTATCGTTTTGTAGTTTTTTTTTGCACATATTGTTATTCGAACGTCCATTTAGCAGAAGGATGTTCGCGAATAAATAAAAGAAAAGCGAGGTCCTACGGAGCAATTTAGCGGTTTTTCGGCGAACCATTTCTGCCTCTATTGGCTGCCTTACTTGCAATTTGACTTCCACCGCAACTTTAAGGTTGTTTTTTTATCTTCCTTCCTCCCATCTTCTTTACCTTCAGAGTAGAGGCGTGGGAAGTGAGGGGGCTGAAATTCAGTGGCATTAAGACGGTTGCTTTATCCTTACGTGTTGTCCATGCAGAATAGGGGCAGAAGGAAACAGAATAAGTAGGAAATGGAGATTTGCAAGTACAGTACAAAAACCTAAATGGCAGAGCACTGTGCTTAGCGCTCTTGCGCTCTTCGTTTTTGCTTAGTTGTAAATAATCCAGCACAAACGATAGACTAGAAGGCGGAGCAGCGTGCGTGTTGTCGGAAGCCAAGTATTCCTAATGAAGCCGTAGAGATATCTTCTTTCTTTATACGCTTACTTCAGATGACGGACTTGTTTGAAAAGCATGTCTGTTACTTTTTTTCCCTCTGGAATGACGAAAACTGGCGCACAGATTGTAGTGAATACTAAAAGAAATCGAGAAGCGAAAAAAAAACCTGGCAGGAGATGAACCTCGTTCGTTGACAAAATTTGTTAAACGCAAACATTTTTTCTCGAAATATACTAGCAAGAACACAGCATAATATGTAAAAGCGTCGCGCACTTAAACACCACTGCAAATATCACAGACAACAATGTGTCGAAACATATAGTTGCAAGGGTATTCGCGAAGAGATTCAGTAGGCGTATCCGTCTAAACACTGGGCCCAAGCAGAATAATCGCCGATCTAAAGTGGCAATTCCACCGACACGCTTTAAATTTAACTGACGAAGCTATTCTTGCGGTGCACTTTGCTTGCAGTCACTCAGCGATATAAGAAGGAAGTAACGTGAATTATTTTCAGGTGCCTCCGATAAAACAGACCCTTCACCCCATGTTTTGCATTGGGCTAAATGGCTCGAGATGGTCTCGCCTGGGGGGACCTGTCAACCCTAGCATAACGCCGCCAGCGAATTATGCTTTTCGACGGCTTCCTGATTGTAAATAACAAGCTTAGCTTCAGTTTGAGGAAATATGACATTTATTTGTTGACTATAACTGTTACTTAAAGTTCACGAACAGTTCGTTTAGTAAACAAATAAACTGTCCTTTCAACCGATTCAACTGGCAGTTATAGAAAAAGAAATTTCCACCATTGTGGCATCATAACGAATGGTTTGCTTAAGCGAGTTCTTTCAGAGAGTCGGCGCTACAATAAATGGCTGCCCATTGTACTGACTGTCAAAATAACACATTTCTTTTCTGAACAGTGATGTGGAGTGAAGACTGAGGCCCGCTGCAGCGGACAGGTAACGAATATTATCGATTGTCAGCAAACTCAGGCCCATGTTTTCGCAAACGTCTTTCCTTGAGTATCTTTTGAGACTGACGAGCACTCAGAGGAATCTATGAAGTTGTAGTTGAAGGTTGAGCAAAGCGGCGAAACAAGAGGTGGTAGTGCTTCTTTAATAACAAAAGGAGCAGTTTAGTAATGCTTTATTGCAAATATGCTTCGCACCTACACGAGTGTCCACCTTCACATGCGCAAAGACGTTTGTGTAGGCATCATCGTTGAATAGCTGTAGCTCAGGCATCTGTGCTTGTACCTTTGAACTAAGAATTCTTTTGAGTGTGCCGTGACTTGATAATAACACCTCGTCGCACGCTACCGTAGCCCTCTCCATCTGCGAAACACCTCAAACCAAATATAAACATTTGTATTGCAACAGCTTTATGTTCGGCTGTGATGAGGCCACAATGGCTACTGACGCATTCTACCAAGAAATATGCATCTCTGAATTTATATTTGTTCCGATAGACGGAAGAATGCGTCACATTTAAAATTAACATTTAATTAAGGGGTATTACGTTCGGGAACCACAATTTGATTATGAGACACGCCGTAGTGGGGGACATCGGAATAATTTGGACCACCAGGGGTTCTGTAATATGCAGCTGAGCCTAAGTACACGGGTGTTTTCGCATTTAGCCCCCATCGAAATGCGGCCGCCGTGGCCGGCATACGATCCCGTGACCTCATGCTTAGCGGCCTAAAATCATAGCCAGTAAACAATCGCGGCATATATATATATATATATATATATAGTCAGATCATGAGACCCGACGAACAATGACACGAAGGACAGCATAGGGGCAATATTTTGTCGTTCCTAATTGCATTCACAAAATGATAAATAAATCAAAATGAACGTGGATGAATAACCAACTGGGATACGAACCCATGTCTTCGCATTCGCCGTGGGATGCTCTTACCAGTTCAGCTACCGCGATGGTGTTTTCCCGTCCACTTTCTGTGGTACGTTTGTCTGTCTACTAGGACTGACAGTGCGAGTTTTAGCGAGCGCCGCCACTCAGGACAATGGCAGTGGACGTAGAATCAGTGCTGTGTTGAGACTTCACTGTTGTCCAGCGAGAACACACATCCGGTGGGATTCCTGTGTGCTAAAAATCACGCACAATATCGCGTGGTTTGGCTGCGCTCCGCAGCGCATCTACGCCTGCCACGACGGTGGGCAGCAAAGAACACCGGCACGAGCCATATGTCCGACAGCGCGTTCCTAGGCGCATGAGTGCCGCAGAATCGGCGTCGCACTCCGAAGTGCCTCAACACGCGCCCAATGTCATCAAGCCGGCGACGCTAGTTTTCAACGCTGCCCTACCTTCAAGCGCACCTTCAGTGAATATGGCTGAGACAGGCGAAAGTGAAGCCAAGAAACCACGGGTTGACGACGACAAGACATCTACCTATGAGCTAAGTGATGATGAAGACATAGACTGCGATGAAACGCCGTTCTCCTTGGTAACATATAAAAAGAAGCGGCCTGAGGGAATTCCAGTTGTTTTTCGACCCTCACAGGAAGGACGCAACTTCTGGCAAGTGAATCCAAACCGCGCTGCGTCGGAAATTGTCACCGCGGCAAAGGAAAAAGTACAGTCATTCCGCGTGAATAGAGATGGAAGTTTTTCTGTCAACGTTACTTCAGTCTCATCTGCAAGAAATCTGCTGTCGATGAGCGAAGTGGCTGGTTTGGGAGTCAAACCATTCATTCCGGCATCTTATACCAAGAATGTTGGCAAGATACGCCATGTGCCAGTTGAGTATACAGAAGAACAACTGGTTGACTTCCTGAAGGATTTTGGCGTGACATCTGCCCGTCGTCAGGCACGCTACAATCGCCAAGAAGACGGAGCGGTAGAATCACGCCCTCTGAGAACTGTCATTCTCCATTTCAGAGAAGACAAACCAATGCCGCAACGAGTGCATTTAGGTTTCACGAGTCATCCCGTAGAAGAATATCACGGCCCTGCTCTGAGATGCTACAACTGCCAGAGATTTGGACATTTATCGAAGAACTGTCGCAGTCCACGTCGCTGCAAGATATGCTCCGAAGACCACGACCATTCAGAGTGCAAGTCTGTGTGTCAGCCAAAGTGTGCCAACTGTGGCGGAAACCATACAGCTTCCTTCTCCGGGTGCCCTCAGAGCAGAGCTGCCTCAAGGTTGCGCAGACATGAGTTGAAATACGGAAGGCTACCTCCTCGTAATGCACCCCCACCCAACCTTCATGCTGTAAGATGCGCGCCTCCAACTGCCAACAGAGAACAAGAACAAGTGGTCAGCATGAACTATTCTGCAGCTCTAAAGCACTCAGGTCGACAACGCTCTGACAGCGAGCGACACGATCCACCACCAGAGAACACTACTCATCTTGCCTAGGCTTTGAGTGACCTTCGCCGACCTTCTAAACAACGCCCTCTGCCAGTGACACGGCAACCTCACCTAACATCTGAACAACTACCTCAACATTCGCCTCAACCACACCTGTCATCCCAGCGACCATCTCAGTCCGCTCTTCAGCGACCTGCTTCGAGCACACATGGAGCTTCAGCGTCGTTTGGTGATTACGCGTCTTTACCCGTGGCACAGATGATCCTGCCCATGCTATTCACAGCTCTGCGTGCAATTCTCAGCGCCATTCCACACGCAAACAACCTTCCAGAGGTAAAAGCACTGCTCTCTATGGAATCGTTGGTGCTTCCACAACCACCAACAGCTCCACTGCAGGCCTACAATGAATAATCGCTACAACAATGTTTTCATATTTCAGTGGAATGCTAATAGCCTTCGAAATAAGTCAGCTGATTTCCGCAAACTACTAGCTCAACATAACTTTCCTGTTTTATGTATACAGGAGGCAGGCATACGAGATGACTTCCGTCTTTCGAACTATGTTATATATAAATCATCGCGCATTGCTGGAAGTAGCAGAGCGATGTTATGCGTGAGAAAAGACCTACCGTCCTATTTAATACAGTCGAGCGATATAAATATACCGGAGTTCGTAGCATGCAAAATATCTTTTAGAAATACAAGCGTCACAGTGATTAGTCTTTATCTGCAATGTTCTAGCAAAATATCAGTAGACAGCTTGGTGAATGTGTTTGGTATAGCGAACTCACATGTGATGGTTTGTGGAGACTTCAACGCACATAACGTCATCTGGGGTAGTGAATATAACGATTCCCGTGGAAGCATCATAGAGTCTGCCGCAGAAAAAAGTAATCTTATCGTGTTAAATGACAGCTCTCCAACGTTCTTGCGGGGGTTTCGTTACTTAAGCTGTATAGATGTCACACTCTGCTCACAAGACCTTCTTGATGGCGCTGAATGGTCTACAGACATAGAAACGCACGGCAGTGATCACTTTCCGATCCTGGTAAAACATCGCCTCATACGGAGTGAGGGGACCCGGCGCTACTCAAAATATACTAATTGGCAAAGTTTTCGGCACCAGTTAAGTAACTCATTGGGTGAAAACCCGAGCTTTCAAAGTTTTGCAAATATATTGTGTGAGTCTTACAAGATCTGCACAAAGCAAGTCATTGTTCCGAATGAATACGCTGCAGTCGACGGGGAATATGAATGCCTAAGGGCAATTCGAAGACGCGCAGAACGGGATTACCGCCGCAGTGGAAAGCTAGATGACTACAAGATGGCACAGAAAATTCAGTCAAATTCACGCAGACGCTTACAAAAATTAGGAACGAGAAGATGGCGAGAATACTGCGCGTCGTTGTCTCCGTTTGCTCCAGTTCCCAGAATATGGTCCGTTGTGCGATCTTTTAGTGGTCCAGTTACCCAGAGCCATCCCTTCCGAGCCCTTGCCGTAGCTCGAAGCACTCCAGAAACATTTGTTGCTGACGAATTCTGTCAACTTATATCCAGACCAGGAATTTCATATACTTGCCTACAATTCGCAAGTTCAACAACACTAGCAGACCAGAAGGTTCATGCATGCTTTATGTCACAACATCCTCAACTTGACTGTGAGTTTAGTTTAAATGAATTGAAAAGTGCTCTTTCGTCATGCCGTACAAAGAAAACCGCAGGCCCAGATGGTGTTACGTATGTGATGCTAAAGAACCTAGGTCCAGTAGGAAATATGGCTCTTTTGGAGATATTTAATGATATCTGGATAAAAGAGACCCTTCCGGATTCATGGAAATTAGCTCGGGTAATTCCAGTGCTAAAACCAGGAAAGACCCCACTTTGCCTTGAGTCCTACCGACCCGTCAGTCTCACAAGCTGCTTTTCCAAACTAATGGAGAAGATGATAGACAGTCGATTGCAATGGTGGTGTGAACACACAAATGTGTTTTCCGACCACATGACCGGATTCCGACAAAATCGAGGTACAATGGACGCAGTATTAGACATTGCCACATGCGTCGAACATGAACGAAGTTGCGGAAATGTGACAGTAGCAGTATTCTTAGACATTCAAAGAGCATTCGACACTGTAAGTCACATACACGTCCTTGCTGGTATGTTAGAGCTTGGCCTACACGGTCGAACGCTGCGCTGGGTATCAAATTTCTTGAAAGATAGAAAAATATTTATGGAAACAATTGAAGGAGAAAGTAATTATCACAGCATCACGCAGGGCGTTCCGCAGGGCAGCGTTCTCAGTCCGTTTTTATTTAACTGTGTCATGGCAGCCTTGCCACAAAAACTACCGCCTGGTCTACAGTATTCTCTGTACGCAGATGACATCTGCATATGGGCCTCTGGATCTCATATACAAGACATTCAAAGAACGCTGCAAGAGGGTCTTGATAGTATCGACACCTTTTTAAAAGAAAGAGGCATGAGTCTTTCATACGCAAAGACAGCCGTACTTCCTTTCACTAGACGACAGCTGAATAATTTCCAACTTACGCTTAACGGGCAAAGTTTGATGTTTGTGAAAGAGCATAAATTTCTTGGAGTTATTCTTGACCGCCAGCTAACATGGGCATCACACATCCGCGCAATTGAAAAGCAGACCAACACAGTAATAAACGTACTTCGGCGCCTCGCTGGCACAACGTGGGGAGGATCAGTCTCTTCGCTACTACAAGTTCATAATGCACTCATAAAACAAAAGATTGCTTACTCGGCCCCCATTCTCCATGGATTATCGCAAACTTCCGAGGAACGTCTTCAACGTTTACTAGCAAGGGGGCTACGAGTGTGTCTTGGGGTTCCGCAGGCTACCTCGAGTTCTTTAGTAATTGCTGAAGCTCGTCACCCTCCATTTCCAGTCATACGAACGGTTGAAGCATGCCGACATATTTATCGAATCTTAACCCAACATGAGAAGCATCCATTAAACCTCGCGCTCACCGAAAGAAACAAAAGCAAAATTCACGATGTTGTTCGAGAACATTGAGCATTGTTACCAAGATTTGAATTATGCAAAGTGGATGTTAGTTACCCTCCCTGGATGTTAACATGCCCTAAAATAGAATTATCGGTTGACGGGATTATATCAAAGAGAGACATGTTCATAGTAGCCGCACAGCAACTAGCACTCTTCCAAATTTACTCATTATATCCCCAGTACATCCACGTTTATACAGATGGTTCGTGTCATAAAAATTCCTCGACTTCAGCATTCGTCATTCCACATTTAGCGCTAGAGCAAACATTCAAATTATCCCGGGAGACATCTTCCACCATGGCAGAACTATTTGCAATCCTGTGTGCTTTGCGTTTCATAACATCAGAAAAACATTCACAAAAATGGGTTATCTTTAGCGATTCGCAAGCCGCTCTCACATTACTACAGAGCAATAAGAAAAATTCTTTGAACACTTCGCTATTGTATGAGACGCTCAAAGAACTTACTAAAGCAAACGCAATGAACCACGTAATTGCATTTCAATGGATACCTGGGCACTGCAATATTCCCGGTAATACTGCAGCGGACGCAGCTGCGAATCGAGCGCACAATAACGCAGAGACAACCAATCTTCCCCTATTGCGTAGTGGAAGTCCGTCTGATCCTGAAACAGATTTCTTGTCGCCTCAGTAAAACTACCTGGTTTGACCAGCAAACTAAAAACTCGGAGTTATACACTATAGACCCATGTATAAACTTATCAATGCCGGAAACTCTAAGAGACAACAGAAAATTTGAAACATTGGTACACCGACTGCGTCTTGGTACTGCATTTACGAAACACTTCTTGTGCAGAATAAAACGTGCCTCTAGTCCGCAGTGTTCTTGTGGCCACCCAGACGAAGATGTGCATCATCTTCTCCTCGAATGCACGAAATACGATACACAAAGAATGGTACTGCAAGCTAATTTGTGTATATTAGACAGAGGACCGTTCACTCTTAAAAAGATACTTGGCCCATGGCCAACTGCGGGCCTTCAAAAAAGGGCACTTCTTGCTCTGAAAAAGTTTTTGGAGGACACCAACATTTTGGGAAAATATTAGGTACCCGATATTCGAATACGCTAAATGAGTTACATAAATGTTGTTCGGGGTCCATAATTGGTTTATGTGATGATCGCAACTTTTACGCGATATGTATGATTCTGTTCTGTACTTGCAGTGTATTACATGTGCTGTGTGTTTTGGCTGTTCAAAACATCTGACTTTATATATGTGTACGTGGACTGAACTAATGCACAGAACTTTGCGACTCATGTACTGTTGGACCGTATAGTTTTTATTCACCCAGTGTTCTACTGAGTGTTATATTTTGTGTCACTATTCTTCCTTTTTACGTAAATTTGTTTCGTTTGCCAAGTGACAAGGAGTAGCCGGTGCCACCATAAAGGCGCCAACCTCTCCTTACATTTCACTTCAATAAAAAAAAAAAATCTACCGCAGCTGTCACGTAGTATTCGAAGCTTTGTTTTTTTTTTGTGAATAAACTCACACATGCTACTTTGCCTTCAGGTAGCATGTGGTGGCTTACTGACCAGTTGCCTTCACCCGAGAACGTTATTAAGCCACGCTGAGCAGCATACTGCTTCGGGCGTGCCCGCCGTTAGTGGCGCTTGACGGCCATATGTTGGTGAACAATCTGTACCCATGCTGACAGGAGCGGTGAAATTTCTTTTCGACAAGAAGGCAGCACGCACCTTTTCTACGAGAGCGAATCAGGTAATCTTTGCGCCTATATTTTTCTAGCCAGTTTACGGGGGTAAACGCCACGCCAACATATCCATTCCCAGTGGTGGACCTTTCATGTGCTCTCCCGGCCTTATCTGTCGGTAGCTCTGGGGCACGGCGCTGCTGTCAGTTGTTGGAGATGGCGGTTGTGCGTCACACGTCAACGGCGTACGAGCAGCGAAGTGTGATTCGTTTTCTATGGAACGAGGAACGAACGCCCATCGAAATTCACAGGGAAATGCAGCTCACGCATGGGGAAAGGTGTCTCGGTTTTGGAATTGCGAGGTGGTGGTGGTGTGAATTCACAAAAGGCCCTGAAGACTTGTATGACAATGAGCTTTCGGGCAGGCCGTGTGCGTCGCTGACTGACGACAAGGGCATCTCAAAATTTAGTGCTGCTGTGGAACAAATGTCTGAACCGGTGTGGGGACTATGTAGAAAAATAGTGTAAGGTGCTAGAATAGTACATGTATTTGTAATTACTTGTGTGTACCTTATTTTGGATAATAAAAAAAGTAGGGACAAGGACTTTCTGATTTTGCCCTTACGTAGAGACACCTTTTGAATTTCTTTAAGCGTGCGTCAACCGAACGTATAAACTGTTCATGCTATTGCCTCCTGTTCTCATGTCTACATCGCGCCTCGCGAGACGCTGGAACGCATAAAGATTCCGCGCCATTCGACATTTGCGAGCAGAACTGTATCGAATCAGGCAAAAAAATAGAGAGAAAGAAAGTGAAGAGGTAGGAATCCGCTAAGCTCTGGGCATATTGAAGAGCTTGCGAGACCACGACAATCTGAAGCAATCAAACAGAGTGAAGGCGAGTGGAAAAAAACTTTAAAGAAAGAAGTGGGAAGAGAGAAGCAAGAGAGACAGAGGCTAACTTCTTTAAACAGGCCGTGGCCTGCGTGTAGCTGAGTGTGTAAATATCATGCAAGTATGTATCAATTGCGTTCACTGCCGTTGAAATCGACTCGAATGCGTACTGGAGCATCACTCGGTAATTAGAAGAATCTCTCCACCGGCATCCGCGTCAGCCTGAGAATGTGCGGCGTACGCACGTTGTCAGCAGCATTGGCAACGGCGGAGTGAAGCTCGACCCGGTGCCGATTATTCAAGGCAAGGGCGAGGGGTATGGGGGATAAGGGGGAGATAGGGAGAGGGGGGGGTCTTTGTCATCACAACCTCGGCAGACGTCCTTGCCTCCAATGTGCTTGCGAAGCAAGTTCGCTTTTATTCGTGGGGGCTACACCTATTGTTAGAATTTTTTTCGTATCTGCATATGCATATTTCCTAAGATTACAGTTTGGAGTTATTAAGTTTGCATTGTTCACGTTATATGTTTGAACGTTTTATGAAGTTCTAGTTTATATATCTTTATCGTAGGATTGTATTTAAACGAACCATCGGCTCAACTTAGATTACTGGGTACGTGATCCAAGCATCTGGTTTGCCGCTGTTCAATAAGCCTCTTTGACACCAGCTTGGGTCATTGGCTACGCGCCGGCCTTCAATTATAAAAGGGAAAAAGAAAGAAAGCTTTAAAATTTATCCGGTGCTGGGAGGAATCGAACATGCGTCATATCTGTTCACACAATCTTGCATGAATATGTACTCACACAACCACCGCGCGTGGAGTTCGTTGCAGCGCCGCGAGATGGCGCAGCATGTCCAATGGGAATAGTGTTCCTGTATATGCTCCCGCAGGGAGCAGAGTTGCGCATAGGTCCGCCGTCGTGATCCAGCTCTGCAGCGAAGCCCCTCCTCGCGCGCGCAGGAGCCAAATGCCGCGCGGTGTTCCGCGAGCTACAAGCGCCAATTCTTCGCAGGCGCTTAGCAAAGGGCACTCCTTAGTACAGGCTACGCTCGAATGAGTCATTCGTGCAGTCGGAGGAGGTGAGCTTCCAACCAACCGAAACTTTGTATGTACCTATGTAAACACGCATATACAAACACAAACACGAACGTACAAATAGGGGGTAGGACCGCCTTCGATTCCCCAAAATAACATACTCCCGTGGCGCGAACAGCTCCAAAGTTCGCTCACAAACGCGCAGTACGTTGCCACAAAAGGCGGTGCAATGATTTTCAGCATGCATATGAAGTTGTCTTATCATTGTCAGAAAGCAAGAAATGTTTTAAAGAGTGCTTAAAACTTCACACACGTAAGCTGGACACTTAGCGCATTTTGGCTGCCGAAACAAGCCGATTAATGACCGTCGCCAAGAGAGCTATCGTGCCTGCAGTTATGTCAGTGACCGTTAACAGAGAGTCATTTATCACACCCATCGTTCACAACAGCTGCACGTTTTCGATACATGCGGTGCAGACACAGATTTAAGCGCATTTCAAATGTTCACATGCGCACATTTTAAGCAAAGCTTACTTTTACGATTCATTCATACCGCAGAATAATCAGTATATAGTAGCTGCAAATCTGCAAGTAGAAAAAGATTAAAGATGCAAGAGCTTGTAGATTAAATTTATTTCATACAAGGAAATGCATGAACGCCTGCTGGCAGCAGGCCATGTGTGCTGGTTCTTGGAACCTTGGGGGCAGAATTAAAAGAAAATGGAAAGGCAACAAGCTATTAAGAGTAACAACAGGTTATTTTTATTACACTAATCACATCAAGATGGCAAACTTGGAGAGTAATTATTCACACAGTGCAGACTGTAATCTGACAACACATTTTTGGCATCGTACTGGCACAATACAAGTGCCAGTACGATGTGTTTCCTATCACTTCACCAAGGTCCTTGACTTCACATCGTCGAATGACGTACCTGAAACCCTCAGCTGCTCCTCTCAACGCACGATCGACGGTCCGCTGATTGCAATGGCGATGGCACTGACGGAAACGACGAGTTCGCATGAGTCGGCGATGCGCCCGTAAAGTTGGTTTCGCTGCGGCGCGGATCATTTGACGTCATTTTTCGCGCTCGGCCAATAGCTGTGCGAGCGGCGCCGGAAAAGGTATGCGCAACTCTGCTCCCTGCGGGAGCATATACAGGAACACTAAATGGGAAGTACGCGAAAGAAGCCCGGCGGCGAGCACGCCTCAGACGCGTTTCAGGCTTTGGCAATACCGTGTGTCGGTGCAGTGCTTCTGGGCTAATCGCATTAACGTCGACATCCATCGTGAGATGGGTTCTGCCGGAATTCTTTTTTTTCTTGTTTCTTTGTTCTAAATACTTCTCGAGTATAACGTACCTCTGCACAGGTTCATGGGGAAAGAATGTAGCATGCATGATATTATGGGGGCGCTCAAAAAATTCATGCACGAAGAATCTGCAAACGAACCGCCAAAGATTGGTGCGAGGGAGAGGGAAGTAGAAAGAGAGAAAGCTGCAGCTCACGTTACACCAGCCCACAGGTTAAAAAGAACTGTTGTAGAGAAAGTGCTAAAGAAAGAAAGAAAAAACAACATCATGACGTTTAAAGGGACACTAAAGGTCAGGTCAGGTCAGGTCGGGTCAGTTTATTTTCTTAAAGGCCCCTTTATCAGGGGTGTTACATAAGGGGAAATTCTAAGTCGACGTGGACTGTTTCACCATTCCAAAAACCCTGAAACGCTTGTTTAGTGCCAAGAAGAGGCCTAGTTTACGAGAAAATTGTATCTGAAGGGTCCGAATACCTTGTTCGAAATTCAAATCTCCCGCCACCCAACTGGGGGAGTGGTAGCGGTGTTCTATCACTTTAGCCAATGCCTCCTTTACTAGATGCCAGTCGCGTTGCTCGCTTTCCCATTGCGGCGGCGGTTCCCTTAGTTGAAATTAGTTCAGCATAAATTCCGTGAGGCGGCGCTCGTTGCCTTTTCAACTTCCGGCGGATGTGGCAGCGGTGGCTGAATGCTCCGCCAGCGCTTTATATGCGCGGGCGCCTGTTAGCGAGCGTTATCACTGGCCTCCGAGATGGCAACAGATGCCATGGTACTCTCAGAGGCCGCAGCACGTGATCTAGGTTGCAGACGTCCGCCACAAGCGGCGCTCGTTGCTTTTTCGCAGAGGAGAGAAAACGGAGAGGGCCAGGAACCGAGTTTATGGACAACGCGGCTGGCATCTAGTAAAGGAGGCATTGCTTTAGCTTGACTTTGCATTTGCCTTTAGTGTCCCTTTATCGTGCTAGTGGGTGTCTCTTTTTCTAACCACGGGGAGGAACGGAAAGTAGACGATGACAAGGCTATGTATGCAGCCTGCACGTCTGAGCAAAGCTTAAAGACACACACTTTTCTTGTTGCATTGTTAAAAAGCCCCACAAGTTATACGCATTTTCTTCGTCCTGTTGCCTCAGCCTGTTCCAAGATGTTACGTACGCTTACTAAGGGATGATTTGGTCTGTCGCTTTTGATCGCTGCTTTAAGCACGCATTTCCTTCAAAAGGTTCCCTCATAGGTCCGTCCACCCAGCCTCTAGGTATATGGTCAATCATAATGCCCTCTCTATGTCAACGCGATCACTGTAGGTACGTTTATCAACGGGTTACATAGGATGGCTACAATATACGGGTACGGGTATATACTAGATCGCTGTTTACAAACAGGCACCTTAGCATGCCTGCGGTTTTTCTTAGAGAAACCCGCTGTGGTTTCTTAGTGGCTTTGTTGTGCTGCTAAGCACGAGGTCGCGGGATCAAATCCCGGCCACGGCGGCCGCATTTCGATGTGGGCGAAATGCAAAAACACTCGTGTACTTAGATTTAGGTGCACCTTAAACAAACCCCGGGGATCAATATTAATCCAGTCTCCAACTACGGCGTGCCTCATAATCAGATCGTGGTTCTGTCACGCAAGATCCCACGATATGTTTTCCTCAGAGAAATAGGTCGTGCAAGACCGAGGATGACGAGCCGCCGTAGCGCAACGAAACAGAAGTCCGCAAATTTTGAACAGTAATACTCCGCAATTAATCACAAATGCGCAAATCAATATTGCTGAAGATTCATTAGAAGATTACAAATATCCGTCACTGAGGCCTTGTACACATTTGCTTTATTTCGGAACGCAGAAGGAGGCAGTTCAATGAACTTGAAAACGCCCTTCTTATTTTTGGCAAAGCAGGCTGCCGGGATACGGGAGTTCTTTGGGATCACAAGCTTACGTCTCTCAAGGCGTGCGCAAAGCCTACCGTAGATACCAGTGCAGGATTTACTTTTGTGATGTCGTAATCTGCTCACATTTCCACTGCGTTGAGGGTAGTGGCTGCAATTTTGCATATTGCATTTTCTCTCGGCGCTTTCAAACAAGCTTCTTATTATATCCTGTTTTCACCATGTCAATTAAACGTTGGTGCATTTCCTCGAATATGAAGATCTTGCGACACTACCCGCGTACCGGGGTAAAGGATTATTGAAATCCAACCCTGGGCAATTTAGCTTTCTGGAACTGTTTCATTTTTATCCGCGGACGTCAGTCGATAGATAGTCGACGATATGCGGGCCTCTCCATGCTCGCATTTCGTGTCGCTTCGATTCTCTTTTAACAAGGATGAACCGCACCTGGAAACGGAAAGAAATAAGCGACGACCGCTTATTTCTTTAGAATCGTGCTGCGCTGCTTTTGCTAGCTCGCGAAACTCGCACAAACTGCAACTAGCAGAGAATTCAACTTCAATATGCAAGAAAGGAGGATCTGCAGAGAGAACAAGAAAACAAAATTATCTCAAGCCACATTGTCGGCAGGCTATCACGCCTTCGACAGATACATTATTTCGCTGCTGTCCTGATATACGGAAGCCATGCTAACACAAGCATCACCATGTTGGTATATCTGAAATGCCTCGCTTATCTTACCGGCACGCTGTTCTCTCTAGCATCCTAAAGCAGATGATTTTGTGATTTTGTATTTTTGTTCGATTTCCTTGAGAGTGCCTTGTTCAGCGCCACTTCTGCAGCTTAATTTATTATAGATACGCCTCTGTTTTTCTCTCTTTCTTCTAAGAAAGCACAAAGAATTTCAGATGCCAAACGGTGAGATCCGGATTTTTTTCTTTTCTTCCATAGGGGAGGGAGGCGAGGGGGTAGAAAATGTGTCTGGAAACACACGTGGTACATTCGTCGCTTTTCTAGGGTGGTCTAGTTGGGACGTGGTAATGAGAACTATGCGTGTGCCACAATTGAACAACCTTATGCGCATGGTGCGTCCGTCATATTGGCGAAACTCGCCGCGGTATCTCGGTGCCAAAGGCGTTATGCTGCTCAGACCCATGTTGGGGGCGTGATTCCTGACCACGACGTCTGCAGTTTGACGAGGGCGAAATGCAAGAAGGTTCGTTCGCCTTACCTTTGCGCGTGCGTCAAAGAACTCCAGGTTGTCAAGTTATTCCATAGCAGATCCCTACGGCGTTTCTCAAAGTCTCAGCGTTTGCTTTGAGGCCTTAAAATCAATCAATCAATCAATCAATCAATCAATCAATCAATCAATCAATCAATCAATCAATCAATCAATCAATCAATCAATCAATCAATCAATCAATCAATCAATCAATCAATCAATCAATAAATCAATCAATAAATAAATCAATCAATCAATCAATCAATCAATTTTGGTGAAGCGCAGCTGGAAGAACAACCCAGCCATTCATTTATTTTTATATTTTTTACAGATGCCAATCCCTGGTGGGATTATAACCCGACGAGCCAGTACAATGGTAGTAGCTGCGACGCGCGGAAGGCCCACGGCGCACGTAAGTCTTACAGCAACTCAGAACAAATACATTTCAGGTTCATAAACAAACATTTATTTATTCGGCAGAATGTCCAGGAGTCTAATTTTAAAAGTTTCAGCTGAATAGTTTCTAGAACAGCTGCGGATTTACTCCGTTACGCCGTTCTGCGTGCGGTAGGAGTCCGTGTATGAAATTCCAAAGAAGCTCAGACAGGCTGATATCGGCGGACGCCACTGTTCACCACTGGTTTCTAAAAAAGACGAGTTCTAAAAAAAAATACGCGTCCTCAGGTCAGACTGGAAAAAGTTGATTCCACAATCTGGATACTTACAACTGAGTTATTAGTGCAGCATGGAGCCGTGTCTTGTTCGCGCTTGTTGTTTACATTCATCCTTACGAAGTGGGCAAAAACGACACGACCTTAACGTGAAGCCAGAACAGGGACACATCTCTCACCTCCTTTAACTTTACGAAGTGTTATTGGCTTCTCTGGTTGAATAAATTATCTGCTTTAGTAAACCATTTCTTTTTTCATGAAGCACGCAGTGAAATTCGCATGTTGCTGATAGCGCAGGCGAAAGAGGAGAACGCTGCTGCAAGAACAACCAGAAGACGTGTAAGAAAAAAAAAGAATTATGAGATTTAACAGCGATGGCATCGTGAAAGGTGGCTTTCATATCATACTGTTATGGGATTTTGAACTCTTGTAATCTAGTTTTCCGTCCACTTTTTATCAATAACTTTACTTCTAGTACATTGTGATGCCAACAGTTCAGAAATATTGTTTTCTAGAGTGGAAGTTACCAGAACCTTCTTTCAATAAAGTATGCGGCAGGTTTGGAATTTCATTCCCCAATATAAATTGATTGTGTTATACTCGTTGTAATCTGCTGACAAAAGTCTGGCGGTACGTCGCCGTCCAGCTCTGTACAGCTCTTGAGACCCTACCTCGTCGCCTGAATTTGCCAGAGGAAACAAGCATCCCTTCTACATGATCTTCTAAGACATACAGCAAGCCTTCGACTCGGTTCCACATCAGGCGATTATTTTCACTCCTGCAGCCGCGGGAATTTCTTCTCCTCTGCTTTACTTTGCGCGCAATTTTCTATCGGAGCGCCGGATGAAAGTGCGTGTCGGAGGAATGACAAGTGAATCCCGCATATTGAAGTGAGGTGTCCCACTGAGCAGCGTTTCATCGCCGCTTCTTGCGCAGTGGCTTCCCTGTGCACATAGCTTTCTATGCAGATGATATTGGTCTGTGGATAAGCAGCTTTTTGCACGTTGATCCTCCGCTTCGTGCAAGCTTGCAAAGAGCTCTGAACGTGACCAAGGAGCACTCGGGTGAAGTTTGTCTGCAGATTTCACCCACTAAGTCCGTTGCAATAGCATATTGCCCTAAACGATGCGCTCGTCGAACAATGAGTCGAGTGTACCTTTACGAAACGCCGATAAGCTGGGTGCGATAACACCATTATGTGGGATTATCTGTGGATGATCGCATCTTTTGGCGTCAGGTAGCTCAATTTTTACGACGCGAGTCGCAATCCCTCCTTAAGTATGTGGCCGCATTGACTGCTAGAGGTGCCGGCTGCGACCAAACAACGACTCTGCAGGTGTGCCAGTCATCTGTACTCTCAGTCGTGATGTATGCGTAACCAGTCCTGAACGTACCACTTAGTTTGATGGCCCAGCTGCAACGAGGTTATCGGGTTGCTCTTCGACTAATGCTTGAATTACGTCGCGAGGTGCAGTCTCTTGCATTACTCACGAAGGTCATAAGTTACTATTGAGGCGGCAACTAGACTAGAGAGTTCTATATAATATTGAGCATCTGCACAACGTATCGATTGGTCAATCGCTCCTTGATCGTATGATTCACCGCCCGTTTTCTCGCATGGGAAAAAATGGCGGCATTAATCATTAATATTGCTGACATTTCTGAGCATGCCGCATTAGTTACGCCTCCAACTCCGAAAGATGTCACCAAACACGTGTTCCCCATTTATCTCGCAATCCCTAACATGCACAAAAGTCTTATATGCCTGTTTTGGGAATATTACAGTTAAATCAGTCGCATACGTCCGAAATATTTCCACATTACCTTCAAGCATTCACAGATGCATCTGTACATACAGACGGTCAAGGCACCTCTGCAGCTTTTTTCAGTCTTTAAACTCAATTACGGCGTATATTTTATATACCTCATTCAGCCTCGTCAACAACTGCGGAACTAGCAGCAATTAATGTTGCGTTGAAATACGTGCAAGCGGAGTTAACCGCATCAAAGATTGCCATCTTTATGGACTCCTGCGCTGCTTTTAGCAGATTACAACGCAATCGGCTTGATTTCCCAGTTGTTCGCAGCACTATTGACTCCGCAACCAAATTTCATCACGTGGGGTTTCTCTCGCTGCTCAGTGGATATCTTCACACGTAGGCTCCACCGGAAATGAACTGGCCGATCGTCTTGCTTCAACCTGCGCTTGCAATAACTGTGTGCCCTGAAATTTTGTGCAAGCTTGAGGACGCTCGTCTGCTGATTCGTCGCCACCTACTCAAGCAGCATCCAGATCAGCGCGTCGCAAATGGAACATTTCAGCCCCGTGTTCACGGTCGAGGCTTGCCTCGCGCTAGAGCGCAGCTACTCAAGTTAAGGGTTGGCTGCGTGAACGTGTACGAATATTTACACGGCTAAGGACGTGTGGCCAGTACATCGTGTACGTCTTGAGGTTGCTGCCAGACACTTCAGCACCTGATATTGGAGTGTCCAGCTTTCATTGCACAAAGCACGTTGCTAGTGAGGAAGTATCATCTCCTTGACCTTTGGTGTATGACACTCGACTAATCTTTGTATTACTTTTGTCTTACTTTTCTAAAAGAAGCTTAGGTTCATGTTAATCACTCAGACACTATTTCTTCTATTTAGCATTCTTTGGTAGCATGAATTGCAGTGACTGGCCCTACTGTGTGGGACCTGTACTGCACGTTTTGCTTTATTCCTTTATATTTGTCATCTTGCTCTTTCTTTCCTCTTTCCTCCCCTCCTTCCTATCGTCCATTTCTGTCTTTGTCTCCCCATTTCTGAAGAGTAGGCAGGCGTTGTGCTTCTTCCGACGGCAGTTGCCAGCCTGCTCCTCGCTTTTCCTTTCCTGTCAAATGCATGTATTTTCTAAACAAATATTAACGACAACATCTCCTCGGAGATTGGTTTGCCTCAGGACACTTGTACTTGCGGAGAAGCACTCTTCGCTGAAGCAATATGAGCAACCAAGACGAAGAGTAGTCTATTGCGTAAAATATTATTACGCCTCACAAAAAGAGAACAACACACTACTATTACTACTACTACTGCTGCTACTACTATTACTATAGAATCGATATTTTAAAAAAGCAGCGCTACAAACGTACACCACACAACAGAATAGAGGAAGGGATCACACGGCGCTATTCTGTTGTCCGGTGTATGTTTTAACACACACGCACACGCACACGCACGCGCTTTCTGATGGTGATGCAAGGAACCCAGCGGTGGTGACGTCCACCTCCTCTGGTGTTACTGGTGGGCCTCTCCGGCGACAGAACAGCCGTGCAGCTCCCACGGTCACAAAAGCCCGGCGATACTCACAAAGTAAAGCTTCGCTTTTAAAATCGGGCAGCAACAGCGATGGCGTTGACCAGAACATTACCCAGTGTTGCGAACCGACTGGCCGTAGGTGTAAACACACAATTTCGGTAATGCGCGCTGGGCACAGTATGGAAAGATGGAAGCATGAGCTGGGCGCCAGGTTCAAGGAAGCGTCTATCACGATGGCAACGACGCTTGGTGTGAACGACCAGATTATACGACAATTCCGTTGATCTACAAGATGAAAGCCCCTGACTTGGTCAAATTCTGCCAACGAGACATTTTTTTACTATCGCAGAGCCACCGATTTATCTTGCATGTTACCGGCATTGTCAGCTTTCGTCTCATGGTTGATAAACGCCATAGTCACCCTTTTAGGATATGGCTTTTCCGCAACGTGACCTATATTGCGGAGAAGTATGCTTTGGCCAAGCAACAAATGGACAACTTCGGTTTTTGAAAGAGACGGACTTGGACAAGCGGCTGTGACAGTGATGACACGTACCACGTAAGAGTGACGGACTGTAACTGACGATGTGTGTGCTGTGCTATGTGCTTTCTCTCTCTCTCTCTCCTCCCCATCTTTCATCCCCCCATGCCGCTCCCATGTGTAGGGTAGCTAAACTGATTAACCTCTCTGCCTTTCCTTTTCCACTTTTTCTTTCCTTGGCCAAGCAAGAAGAACAACCGAAAAGAGCTGCAGGCAAGTTAAGGAACAGAGACGACTTCGTTACGAACGCATGTTAGATGCACCAGTTGCGCGTGAGCTGGACGGCGAAATTTTTGGTGTCAGGCTTGTCCACTTGTTGAATTGATAGCGATTAAATACAACAGGGCAGCGGTTCAGGTTCGTGAAGCGCCTTCGTTCTTTTGATCCGTGTCTGCGGATATTTCCGCTACAGCGTTGTGGCCTTTGGGATTGTGTGCCATCGTCTAAAGCGGCTAATAAAAAGCAAGAAAAGCCACCCAACCTATTGTCCTTTTTTTAATTTCTCAATTTAATGTCACGAAGCATTTTCCTCATTAGATACATTTTATGCGCTTTGCTGTCAACTGATGTATTATGCCATGAGTAGACACTACTCAAAGTTGCAGTTGGTCATGCGCTGAATCTGCGTTACGCGGGATTTTATCTATCTGCAATTTAATTTGAAGAGATTTATACCAAGTGGTGTTTCTTTCACTCTAAGCGATTGTGGAAACGTTTATATACTTCAATTATTTTATTGATTTGATTTCCTCGTTCAGTATTCTCCTTTGTTTGTTTGATTTCTTTAGCTATGATTTTGGAGATAGCAGTCTGTTCAGTAGACGAACTTCGCAAAGGTTCTTTTTTGCAAGGACATAGGTTTAGAAATACCCTTCCGATAATCGGTGTTCTCTAGCGATGGACCCTCTTGCGCCTTGTATCCCGAACACAATTTACTTCCTTCCTTGTTCAAACTGAACCATACTTTCAGACCGCTCATCCATATTAGTACAAAAGGAAACGCTGCATAATATCTTAAAATTATTGAGTACGTGCCATCTACGTAGCGGCTACACATTTTGTAGTTCCGTCGGTCCACTGAGGTTGGTTCTGAGGGTCTTTTCAGTGCAATCGCACAAAAAGAGTCGTTGTTTCAAGCCTATTGCATCGTGTTGGGTTGCAAATACTCGCCAAGTTGAGGGTCAAGAGCGAAGATCGAATTCAGCCCGTGGTGAGTAAAGACACGAGTTGGTTCGGCCATGGCCACGCTTGAAAACTAGCATAAACTATTGGCGTTCTAGCGCGGCCGTGGTCCCGCGAACGCAGGTTTCCATTTCTTATTGTTTTTTTTTAATTTAGGCACCTCCGGATCAGGGGTGGATTATAAAGGATTGCAGTTTGAGCGATACGCGCCACCACTACTTTGTTACCATAAAGAAAAGTGGTGTCGTTACAATGCGAGAACACAGCCTGTATGCTGATGTAAAATGTTATAGCCGTGACAGAATCATCTCAATCAATTATCTTACATATATATATATATATATATATATATATATATATATATATATGATGATGACAATTTCTTTTTTCCACTCGCTGTATCAGTGCGTGCCGTTGAGCTTTTCTTTCGCATCGTGAGCTTTGTGTCGATGCCTTGGCCAAATAATTACCTCTTACAAGCACTTTAGCTAGATGGAGAAGAACGGTCAACTGACACTTCCGCAAACATGAGTCAGGCAGAACTTTTTGCGGATGTGCGATTGCTCGGGCAAGCTGTCCCTCCTTCGCTGTCTTGTACATTCCCATTCGGCAAACCCATTTAGGAAATCCAGCTCGCCACCGTTCGTGGAACCTTGACACCATCGACTTCCACAGGCTGCAATTCTACTCCGTCATCAAACATCAACCGGGAGCTTTTGCGCAGCTATTTGCTGCCGCAATTGCCAAGCTTGTCAGTTAGGTGGCCCTCTGCGGTATCAGTCTGTGTGCGTCGCTACGTAATCGAGCAGGAGAGTAGCTCTCGTTTAATTCGCGGCCGCGTCGGAATTTTCCTGGCACGTTTTAGCTGCCCTTCACACTACTCCTCAGTTACATATTTGCAATGTCGGTTACAGACAATTCTGCCACGGTGACTCTGTAGCGATGACATTCAGCTGCGAGGGACAAGTTCGCTGTTTCTATTCCAGGCCTCGGCAGGTGCATTTTGATGGGGGTGGAGTGGGTGTTGTTGTTATTCGTGAGTTGATCCGAGACGTTAAACTCCATAATATACTTTAAGAAAAGAAGAAGTCTACGAGCATTGACCTTAATGTGTTCCTGTCAGCCCCAGCTTCGTTCATTACGAGTAAGTATTAAAGCCAGGCAGAAGTTACGAAGAAAAGGCCGAATAGGAGCATGAAACAAGCACACACAATAAAGAAGAGAAAAAAAGGAAAAGAAGAAAAAAATTTAAAAAAGGAACCTACACACAAGGGCCACGAGATGGCGACTGTTCATGATCGGGACGTGTGTCATCCAGCCCAACGACTACTGTGCAAAGATGGCCGGTTTCAGTTTGCGCAGTTAAGCTTACATCACGGAGACGCAAGTACACGCGATAGAGATAGAGAAGAAACAACTCTTCATACGAGGGCGGATCGAAGCACCTTAGCAATTAAACTATTCCTCTAGTACGAAAAAAATGTACGAGCATGCCTTAATTGGAATCCAAACGCCGAAATTGGGCACATTGGGCAATTGGGCGTTTTCTTGCGCCGAAGTGATTCACCTCCTCACGACCGCTCTCCGTTTGGCCTCACTCTCCGTCTCCACAAACACGCGCTGGTTTAGTTTCACGGGGCTCGCGCGCCGGCCACCTTGTAGCACTTTTGCCATTCGCGGAAACCCGATGCTATTGCTAATCATAACAAAGAAAATGCGGAACATCGTTATGCATGCTCAGGTTCGTCTGTTACTACCTGTTATTGACGGCGGCTAAAGGAACTGCCGTTACATTCCAGCTAACACTTGCAGTTGCACTGGATGGGCTAAACCCGATCCTTTTGAATGGTTCAAAATTGCTAGATCCCCAGTGATTGCAGGAATAATTTGTTTGTCGCTAGGAGTTCATTGGATGGATGCCGGGTTCGCACGAGAAGTGAACGATTGTTTGTGAAAGTGGCAGATGGAGAGAGGATTGGAGGAATATTGAAGGTTTTGCCAAGAAAACAAATAAGAAAGGAAACCAGCGTGTGCATCAATCACCAAATAGCTAGAACCAGATAAACTACACCCACGAGCAAAAATCACTTTACTCTCTGAAACATTGATTGCGTCAAACTTGCACCCCACGCAAAAGTGGAGCGTAGTTTTCTCCAAGGCAGGTCGAGCGACAAGGGCGTTGGACTGAGACGGCCGCATTGCCGGAAGTAGGTCAGACTGGAAATTTCATCGCTATTTGCGAGCAAGAAACTTGCACTTATGCACTTTGCGAAAGGCAGGAGGGAAACATTTTTCTCTCGCATCGTTAAGCTGCACCGCCCAACCCTTTTTTTTGTGTGTCGAGCATGAGAGAACACAATACAAAAAAGAAAAGAAAAGAAAGAAAGACAGAAAGAAAGGAAGGAAGAAAGAAAAAAACACAAAGTCTGCTCTAACAGCGTTTTGTGTTCTAGAGAAGAAAAGTAAGTGGCGCTTTTGTTTCCAGCATAACGTAAGCAAAAGTGGCACAACAACGAGCTGGGAGATAGTGAATATTTGATGCCTTTCGCGATTTTCCCCCTTGTATATGGAATAAATCATAGCTTGCAAAGGGCTGATGTATCGCTCCCAGGCGAAAATACTCGCTTTGTCGCCAGCGACGTTTTTCGCCCACTTTCACTCCCACGGTCTCGTATACTTCCCCCATTGTGCTGGATTTCTTCCTTCCGCCCCCTCGCATTGTCTCCGTCGGCACGCCTGAGGGTCGTCGCTCGCTGCCCGAAGCTTTATTATAGAGTCGACTCAGGCGCTCGGGCGGCGCGACAGTCACCACGGAGCGCCATTCGGGGCAATGCTATGCATCTGCGGTTCCTCTTCTTTCGACTGTACTGTACGATATGTGAAAGCCATGCAGAATAACGTCCCCTGTTAACCTTCCCTGGTTCAACGATTCCCGTAGGAATGACAAGGCGTTACAAGAAATGTCCGGCACGTAAATGAAAACTAACCTGAAAAACAGAGAGTGCGAATACAGGGTCCATTGTGAAAGTAATGCTCATGGTTTTATTATGACGCGACTATCCATGGCAGCGCGGTAAAAGCGGTAGGGAAATGTGGCGAGGGTACTGCACTACCAACGCGCCCAGTCGCCAATTTACTCCGAGCAGTGGGAGTTTTATTGAGTTCTTTAATATTCATTCTACTCGTCACGTGAGTACTTACGCATTTTCGGGAATTTGCGTGCATAAGCTTAAGAAAATGAGCTCGGGAAAGTACAGTTATCGTTAAACAACCTTCACGTCAACAATAAAGAAAGCCAATAACTGTTGTTCTAGTCTTTGTACGCTCTTCTGATCAGGATCTCATGAGGTAAGAGCGTGAGACCCACAGAAGTGCCATCACCCAGTGGTCTCGCTGAGAACGCAGTTCCATTTTGCATTCTCATCGTCATTGCGGCATTGCTAAAATGGTGTCCACTCACAAGGGGATACTCACCAGCGTGAGCCTCACAATCACTTAACGCCTCCTTTTATTTAGCTAGAATCGCTGCGACCCTAGAATCGCTGCGGCTCATTAGTAAAGTGGCGTCGTCGCCAACTAGCCGAGGGAGACAAGGGTGGAAAACTGCACGAAACTGGGTTTCAGGTCGACTCGGGATGAGAGGAAGAGAGAATGGAGAATAGGCCGCTTTTCGTTTAAGAGCAGACGCGCGTTGAAGCCCATAGAAAAAACCGCCGTACAGTTCTGTGGTGTTGCTCGCAGCCCAGACCTCTGCTGGAGTCCTTTGCGCGCGGTGTCCCCGTCAGAAAAACGAGCCGCGGAGGACCGCCGTCGACATAACAAGATTACGACTCTAGTAGCGGCTGTCTGGCCCCGTATTCCCTTCTCCTGATTCTTGTCATTTTGCTGTGGTGGCAGCAATGTCTCTGGGAATGACACCAGATGGTTGAGAGGGAAAAAAAAGAAGAAAAAAAAAAACACTCCATAGCCTAAAATTACCGCTTCTGCGGGAGCCGCTGATGTCACTGGTTGGCAGTCCTACGACTACAACATTTATTATTGATATTAACCATATATAATGAATGGATGGTGCCTAAAGGTGGGGCCTCCTTCTCCGCCTCTTGGCATAATTGGAATCAAAATGGAGGTCATAATAGAAACAACACTTAGAACCAAAGGTCCTGTACATAAGATATAAATGTTCACACAATGTAAATGTTCTTCGCCAGTTGCGAATGAGCTCCCTTTGACTACAGTGTCATCGCGCTTCCCTGCCACATGTCGCTAGACTGAGTCAAAAAAGTCTAAATGCTACATTTTTCATCGAAGTCGCTAAACTTTCGCTACAGCTGTCGAGTGAATAACGTAGGTGATTCCTTTCCTTTTTCCTTTCCTTCCTTTCCTCTCTCCGCCCCTCCTTCCTATCTTCCATTTCTGTATTGCTGTCACCGCCCTTCAGAAGAGTAGGCAGGCGTTGTGCCCCTTTCGGTGGCAGTTGCCAGCCTGCTCCTCGCTTTCCCTTTCCTGTTAACTGTGTATATGTGTATATGTGTTCAAAACAAATAATAATAATAATAATAATAGGGGATTCACGTAAGCGTTTCACGTTTGTCTAGTGTCCAGACAGGTGAGAAATAAGCCGCAAGTTCACCGACAGTGTTTATAGGGCTTTTTATAGGGCTGTATAGGGCTGTTTATAGCGGGCCTGTGAGCAGCATGACCGGCAGGATGCGCAGTAGTCCCTTCTGCTTTGTTCTTCAGTTTCTGGCTCTGGTTCTCGGAAGTCGGCTAACACAGGGTGACTGCCTCGTTGGAATCCACCAAGTCAACCAGTTACGCAGTCGATCAGGATAGCAGTAGGGGCTTGTTGGTACGGCATATCTTATTTTGTTATAGCGCAAGCTTGACACGGACAACAGATGTGTCAGATGTGCCTTCTGTTGTCCCTGTCAAGCTTGCGCTATAACAAAACAGTTATGCAGGTTTGCACCTGAGCCATCGCCTCGTACCAACTATTTTAACAACAGTGCAACGGAAGTCTCTGGCGTAATGACATGGCCACTGCAGCCATCTTCGGTGACCTCACATCACGTGTCCTTCGTGGACGGTACAAAAGGGCGAGCACCGATGGGCCTCTTCAGTAGGCCTGGCAGCAGCATGACCGGCGGGATGCTCAATAATTCCTTCTGCTTTGTTCTTCAGGTTGGTGATAACCGGCCTTCGCATTATTTTTGTAGTGATAGCCCTTATTCGTTGCTGCTGCCTTGCCTTCTGTGCGTACAAAATGTTGTCTTATATTGTTTCCAAAGCAAAACGTTCAATACTTTGTGGGGATGTAGAAAAAGACCCTGGTCCTACTTAAAATGAAATATTGTTAGACCTACTTTTCGGATAACATAAAATAATGGAAAATATGGTAGTCAAGCAGTGTTCACAGGAAGAGATCGAAAAGAAAGTGTGTGGTTTAAGTGACAAAATGTGCGCAATGGAAAAATAGCTATTTGTGTTTTTCCACATTGGGTGACAAGCTTAAGGACGTAGAAAGCAATATGTTCTGCTTTGACAAAATGTTTGGTGCTCAGAGACAAAGTAGACGACTTAGAAAATAGGAGCCGCCGAATTAACCTAGGGCCGTATTCACAAAATGTTCTTACGCTAAAAGCATTCGTGCCAGCCAGTTGTGAGGTAGGACATGCTATCAGCGAAGGCGATAGCATATCCACTTACGAACAGCACTTACGAACGAAAAGCTTTGGGAATTCTGGCCCTGATTCTTAAAGGATTAAAGGAGCCTAAAAGGAGACGCCTAAAGGAGACGCACGAAGACTGGAAAAGAAGTTTAATGAAGACATTGTAGGAAAAAGGGATTGGGATTGAAAGCGGCCAGCACTGAGTGAATCCACAGCGTAAGCTGCAAAGTTGAGAATAAGTCACGTCCAATTGTACACAAATTTCTGGATTATCGAGTGAAAATGGCCATCTTAAAAGTCTCTCTATTGTCGAGGATTTTTCACGACATGTACGTGAGGAATATGTAAGGCTGGTATGAAAACAAAGATGAAGTTTTATGCTGAAAAGTGCTCGACGAAATTGACACGTGCACAATGAGCATCGATCTCTGAAACTTACAAATAATAACTGTTGAAACGTGGTCAGTAAAAGCAATGACTGGTTATTGTTAATGATCCTGATATTGTCATATTGACAAAGACATGGTTGAGTGGTATGGTTTACGACGGTGAATTCGTTCCTGCAGGATACCGTACTTATAGGAAAGACCGTGGTGGCAGGGGTGGCGGCGTCTGTATATTATTCAAAAGTGCTTTTAATGTATTCCTGATGCTTGATGTACCCGACATTGAGTGTATCTTCTGCAAAGCTTATAGTTGTAATTTTGCGTATATGATAGGGACCATGTACGGGCATCCTAACTGTTTTGAATCTTTTGAAGAAGTATTTATGTGTGTAAGTGAAATCCGATTATCGGATAATCCTATCGGGAGGTTTTAATTTACCTAATGTTGAGTGGTTAACAATGCCCGTAAAGAATCACAGTGATGAGGCAGGGGAGACAATGCTGGATCTTGCTTTCACGTTTGACCTCACCCAAGTTTTTGAGTGATTCACGAGAATTCAAGAAAATGGTAAACCCTTTCTCGGTCTTTCTTTCGTAGGCGTAACTGTTACTGACAGTATTACGTGTCAGATTATTCCAGAAATTTCTTATCATCACGCCGTTTTCCTTGGCCTCAGTAATGTTACTGTTACCCAAAATAATCAAACTTCACATTTTCCTAACTTTTCACGCGCCGATTACGAAGCCATCATTCCTATGATTTCATTTCATCGGCACGGTTTCTCTTGCAGAACAGCTAGTGTTCGCAATCTTTGGGCTTCATTCAGAGAACTTGTACAGGAATGCATTGATTGATTTGTGCTACTGATATGAAAGAAAAAGATCGTTTGAATGTTTGGATAAGCCGATCTAATACACAGATACAGAGAAAGTTAAACAGGTTAAAGAAAAAACGACGTTTGGTTTGCGACCTCATGCGAATAGAGCACAAAAAAATTGATTTGTTTTTTTCAACTTGCAACTTAAGTATCACGTGATAAGACTAAATATTTATACATTTCATTGCCTAGTTTTATTTCAAGTTCACCACAGAAAGTTTGGGGAACAGTTTCCCCAACTTCAACTGGTATAGACGCCTTTATGATATGATAGATTGTGTTCAGGTTTCCGGTGGCACAAGGATCGCGAATACATTTATTACTAGAGAATTTCAGTCCTTTTTTTACTAACGATGGTGGTCAGTTGCCAAATTTTGTGTCACCATTACCACCGTTATCTGACATTGTCATAAGCGCGCAGGGAATCTTCGATATGCTATTGATACTTCATGTTTAAAAATCCGGTGCGGCTGATGAAATATCCAATACCTTTATCACAAGATATGCTGAATGGGTTTCTAACTACTTGCACATTCTGTTTTCCAAATCGTTGAATGAAGGACAAGTTCCGACTGACTGGAGGACAGCCAGAGTAAAACCTCTACGGATAAAAAGGGAATAAAGACGCAATCAGTAATTATCGGCCAATATCACTAATGTCAACAGTTTGTAAATTACTGGAGCATGTAATACATAATCATATTTTGAATTTTGCATTGCCCATAATGCACTATCTGAGCGTCAACACAGATTCAGAAAAGACTATTGGACTTGTACACAATTAGTAGAGACTGTTTACGATTTTGCATTGGCAATCAACAATGGTGTCCAGACAGATGCAATTTTTATGGATTTTCTAAAGCATTTGATAAGGTGTCGCAAAAAATTATTTTCATACTAGAGAACATGTTTAAAAACTTTCAGTTAAACAATTGGATCTCAGCGTACCTAAATAACCAGCAGCAATTTGTTATATATAAACATAAATGTACTGTAAAAGTTCCTGTAGTATCTGGCATTCGCCAGGAATCGGTGCTTCGACCACGTTTTTTTTCTTCTTTTGTTTATAGATGACATTGTCAGTGACACATCTGTTAACATAAAACTTTCGAAGATGACTGTGTTGTTTATTCTGAGGTAAAAAGCTCTAATGCTCATATAACATTAAACGCCGCATTTCAAAAAGTAACCGCTTGGTGCGACAGTTGGCAGATACCTATAAACTATGCGCAAAACCATATGTATGCGCATTTCACACGAAAAGGAGCCTCTTATATTCTAATATCATTGAAACTATACATTCATCAATAAGGTGAAGCACTACAGGTATCTAGGGGCCTGGATTACTGATAATCTCTCCTGAAATAAACACATCGATTGTGTTGTAGCCTGTGCTAACGCTAGACTTTGCTTCCTAAGGAGGGCTTTGAAGCGCTCCACTTCTAGTGTTCATTTGCTGGCGTACAAAAGTGCACAGTACTACCAATACTTGATTACGCAGTCATCATTAGGGATTCATTCACGTTGACTAATATGAACAAGAGTGAAAACATACGAAAAATGGCTGCGCATTTTGTCTATAACTGTTTTGGTCGAACGTCTGTAAATTCACTGCTAACAAGAGCAAATCTTCCGCCAATTAGTGAAAGAGATGGAGTTTCCCCTCTCAAATTGTTATATGAACTGAGTCGGTAGTACAGACCTCAATAAATTAATGCCTCTACAGGTTACGCCACAAGATAACGTCGCAATATCGCTATTGCACCCTTGCAGTCGCGCAATATTTGTTTTAAGTATTCGTATTTTCCGAGGATTATCAGCGACTGGAACAGTCCGACTAATGATGTTCTACAGTCATCTCTTGAAATGTGTGCCACTTGTCTCCAGCAGCTCACTGAGCTTCAGATTTTGCCATTGTTCCCTATTAACATTGGCATCGTTCTCAATTTGACTATATTCCACAATTATCTCTTTGAAAATTTTTGTATTGTATCTTTAACGATCCACTGAATTATTTTCTGGTTTACTTGCATTTTCTGTTCAAGCCCTGTATATTGTACTGCGTTAGATATGGTATAACTTGTAACACTTGTGCGATTCCGTGTTCCTAGTTGTATTTTCCATTCATATTTTATTGTTCTTTGCGAAATATTGTTTACCTGCTAAACCCTTTTCATTTGTACTACTCCCGCTTGCAATTTCCATACTGCTGAAATTCCTCGATGGGATTGCAGCATCTATAAATATAAAAAACCCCGCTGAATTTTCGCGTTTATATTCATATTGAAAGGTAAAAACTCCAGGACAGAAAAAAAACACGGCTAACGTAATTTTATTTCGTAGTATGAAAATGAAAGCACTTGGACCACATATTATCGTTGAAAATTTTAACGCTAATGGCCCTTCTAATAAAAGAACAAAATTATTCCACACGAGCTTAGTCTTATATACGTCGTTAACACCTCGATGGCAATTACGTTATCTTTATGTAGATCGAATATTACATTTGTGCCCCTCGATGTACCTGAAATCTTCGTGCAGTATTGATTTGTCCTAAAGCCGCGACAAACGATAGCGGTAGGTTCGGAGCCGCTCCAACATGCACGCTTATTTGTAGTCGGTGTGCCTGTGGACCTGCGGCGTTTTCAACCTCGCCGCGCACTCTTGAAAGCGAAGCGTTTCTTTGCGAACCTCCCCGGATTTCGTGACCGTGGCTGCACCCTGGCTGCACCCTTGCCGAATAGGCCGACCAATCACAGCGGAGCACACGCGCTGCTAGGTTCCTTACGCCAGCGCCAGATGGCGCTCGCCTCCACGCATCCGCGTAGGGGAGGACTACAAATGAAGCTGTGCAGTTTGATGTGGGCTGACGAAATCTGAAGTGAGCGAAGCTCAGAGTAAAATTGGTTATGAAGAACGACCAACGGGAATATCGAAGGAAGTAAATGGGCTGGGAGAGTGTTCAGGTATTTGTAGAGGAAAAAAGAAGACATTGGCTAACAGCAGAGGAAAATAACTAGGAAGCTTACCAGCACGTGTGAGACTCGTGTAATAAGTAACACGGCAACAAATAACGTGAAACGCAAAGACACAGAGGCTGAGGCATTCTCATGGGTGGCGGCGATAGAAAAGAAACCTGCTATGAGTAACTACTTAAGAGGAAAAAAATGAAATAAGGAAAGAAACAATTTATGATAGCTCAAAGAGAAGCTCTACATTTTTCGGAGAGAGGTCAGGATGCCTTAGAAAGCCTATACTTATAATGCGAGGTACAACAAGGAAGAAGAAACATGTGCTTGCTGCGGTAAAGTTAGGGGAACGATGGAACATATTTCATTAGAATGTAAAGGTACCTGCGCAGCTGTCGGTTTAGGCTCCTCTGACCTCCTTGAAGCCCTTGGGTTCAGGGATGGCAGGGGGGTAAGTAAACATGTTCGCAATAGAGATTAATAAGAGACGATTGGAAGTTTGGTGGAAGGAGAGTAAAGAGACCATAAACAACGGTGGCGTATAAGAACAATGTTCGCAATAGGGGTTGAGAAAGTTTGATGCTGGAAATTCATTGAACTTCTTTTGCAATATAGGTAGGACATTAGGCAAAATAATAACAAGATCTTGGTGGCGCCACCCACTACCCCGTTTCAAAGGCGTCGCTCATAGCTTCCATCCATCCATGCATCCATCCGCGGTAGCGGCGGCGCTGGCCGTTCGGGAGAAAGAAGCAAACACAGCCAAGAAGCTCGCCTTCGCGCATCCGTGCCTTCACGGTGACGAGGAAGTAAACGCTTCTTGCGGATAGAATGGATTCGAATTGCGCTACGTACGTATGCACATGCTGCCCGTGAAACCATGTTGCGTTAAAGGCGTCCGTCGTACTCGCTAGCGATCAGCAGCTCCGCTTAACAGAAGGCTCGGTGTAATTTATGTGCGCCCACGCTTGTGTGCGCGTGTGTGTGTGCGTGTGCGTGCGTGCGTGCATGTTTCGACTCTCTACGCACTCGCACAAAGCTTTGCTGTATATAGTTCCTACCCGTTGGATCTGCTGATTTTTTTTGTAATCAGTTTTGATAATGTAAACTACCCATATGTTTGCGAATGTTCACCACAAAACTCTATGTAGCGAAGCTGCAGAACCTGCAGGGCCAAGAATATTTTAAATCAGTTTGGTAAAGTAAAAGTTTGTTTTGTGAGCGCAATGTGAGCCTGTTAAGACTACCGCGCTGTAGAGGGACAAGCACAATGTAAACACCATCGCTGTGAAGACAAAGTTGCTTCTTCATTGTCACAGAGCAGTCGTCACAGAGCAGGCGTACAGGCGTTTTGGGGTGCCTAATGTAGTTGCTGACTGATAAAGCGCGTCTTAAAAACCATTTCCCAAGCCATTTCTCCGGCCATTTCTTAAGTCTTTTTTTCTAAGTCGACAGTCGCTAAATTGTCGCCACTTTGTTCCGTTCTCGCTAAAATATGTCGTTTGTCGCTAAATAAAAGATTTGACGCTATATGGCCCAAAAGGTTACTAAATCTTGCGACAAAATCGCCAGACGGGTAACACCGGTCTTGAGTGCCGTGTAACAAACACAAATTTTCTCGTCCTGCTTTCATGTGGGCGTCTGGCCGCTGCTGTTAAGTTTTGATGGACTATCATGAGAGAGAGACTTCCAGAGCGATTGCAACCAGCCCCTTTCTCAGCCTTTTTTAACACTGTCAGTTTACTTGTATTTTTTTTCTTTTTGTCATCCAATCGTGCTGCCCGTAAGACGACCACGCCTGCTGTTGCTATGGATCAGCAAGTCCTTCGCTTGAATTAGTAACGGTAAGGCGCAGAAGACCAGGACTCAAGCAGAACACAAACGACAGGACAGGCACCTCCTGTCGTTTGTGTTCTTCTTGAGTCCTGGTCTTCTGCGCCTTGCCTTTACTAATCAAGCATGAACCAACTAGCCCAAGCAATAGATTTACTTAAGCACCAAATTTACTTTCGCACCGAATTTTTATTACAAAGGTAAATTTTAAAGATAAATTAAAAATTTCTACCTTAAATGTTCCTGCATGATGTGTATTTGCGAAAGCAAACGGGCATCCACTGGATAAATTCGTGGTTAAGATGGACGAAATGGGCGAAATTGCAATTGGCCAAAAGTATACTGCTGATGCGAGTGAGTCAGAACAATTACATTTTTTAGCGCTATTACTTAGTGGCTCAGAAGAATCACTACAATAATTTCATGCTTAGTCAATACCAACTTTTGTTGTTTGGCTCCGTAAATGTCGTCTTTGAACAATCGCCGCTCTGAATGTAAATTATAGGCATTGCTGTTGTTCTTAGAAATGGGGGGGGGGGGAGGCGCAGGTGAGGGGATGCGACAGCTTCTGGTTTCAAAGTATCAGTGGTGTACGGCGAGTCGATGAAGTATGTACGGAGTATGTCGAGGAGTCCGGTGGGCTTGATCGCCCATTGAGCTCGCCTGTTCGTTGTACCGCAGGTGCGAGATGGACAGCACGGTCTTTCAATATTTAGATGCAGGTTTGGGGGGAGTGTCTGTGTGTTGGGACACGCCTCGGTAGTGCGATACAGTGATGCGACCGCCTCGTAGTGGGAAAATTTATAGGTGGGGTGCATCGCGTGATATCGGCTGAAGTGTGGGGACCTCCGGCGCGCATGAGCGCTGATTCAGCGTGGTATGCTGGCGAGCGCAGAATACACGTATATGGCCGTGCTAGCGATAAAAAGCAGAGTGCATACTTTCGATCGATCCCCCTCGGAGATATTTCTAGCATCCCACGATTCCTAGCGCAGCCAGAGGGCGTGAATATGATTAAACGAATGGTGAACATTCCGTAAGCCTAACTTTCATGTCTCTTCGTTGTTAAGTTCAGTGGTATGATATCCATCGCGCCAGTGCTATACTGAATCTTGCGCCACAGGAAAATAAGAAGAATCAACGAAAGCAATCGATTTAGACAACGGCAAGACGATGTTGCCGCCGCGATCAATGCTGCAGGACGATTGCTTGCCATGAAGCACACCAGTTCCTGTCATCGTCTCACGAGATCGAGTGCAGCCTCTGACACCACAATGAACCATTTAGAAGAGTGCGCGACGTGCTTTTCTGCAGTATATAGTGACCCTAGTTATGGCGGTTAGCACATTACCAAATGGTGATTCTTGAGCAGCTGTGTGTCACTATGTGATCCCTCCGCAGTCTATGTAACAGTGCCCACACAGAGAGTTTCGTATTGTGGTTTCTTGCCTTCTTTTTTCTCACACCTTGCGTACCCATTTCTTTTTTTCCGCAAACACAGGGTAGCCAATCGGGGATATATCCTCTGGTTAACCTTAGTGCCTTTCCTTCGCTCTTATGTCTCTCTTTTTTGAGCAGCTTGTACATAGTTCTTGTTTTGGGGCGTTAGATGTGGTGGGAAAGAATGCACGAAAGGAGAACAGCGCGCGCGTCTCACGTTAATTAGCGTTTTAGTAACTCATTGGTAGTCATATTTCGGGGAATGTGCACTGCATGAAAGTCAACTTGGCACTCGTTCTAATGGAGCTAATTTTCTCTTTGCATCTGGTGCACGCACGCCATTTCCGGGAGAGCATGCAGTACAGGTCTTTAATAGGGTGGAAGTTGCGCTCCTGTAGTGGGGGTATAGCTAACAGTACCACGTGTCTTCATCGGAACCGCACCGAACGGGCAAGCACCTTTGTTTCGTTCCGAGTGCATCTAAGGAAGGGCAACTTACAGTTAAAGTAAAAGTCAGCAAACAACTTGGCATGGCAGGACTTCGCTGAGAAGCATGCTGCATTTTTTCCCCACCAGCTAGAGCACGGGCGTTACTTTCACTCCTGTTTCTTCTCGTCAGGCCAGCTGTAGTGCCTGACGTATGCATTCGCCCAAGCATTTGTGAGCCTTGCCTGTAAATAGTCCGGAGCAAAAGGAAAGCAGATCCATACACAGCGAACAGGCACGGAGGCACAACGTTTTTGTTAGCGGGGATCGGGGGGCCGCGCACCGCCAGGAAACGTGCGTCGTCGTTCTATCGAGACGCGCCGCGTGGCAGCCGTGCAGGCATACATTACATATGTTAGATTCCTCGTGCTCACGTGTCTAAAGGAAAAGGCGGGCGGGATTACTCCTGGTCTTTCTTCCCAAGCTTCGGGGCCCGGTGTAGTCTTGCCACTGCATATTCAACAGCGGCTCCCAGACGCGCCCCTGCTGGTGCGTAAACCTTGCGACCAAAAGGAAACAAATGCACGGTTTACGACTTGCGCGGGAGACGGTGCGTCTGGCGAGCCCCGTCCGTCGTTTTCCTGTCCCCTTATCTTGTTTCTTGTTTTCCCCCACACTGGTGCTGCTGCTCCTCTAGATCAAACGAAAGAAGCAGCATCCGTCGCAGGAGCGCGCGAACGTCGAGCGGTAAAGAAGGACGGGACGTAAAAAGAGATGATGGGAAGTGTGGCAGATGCATGAAGAGGATCTGAACGAAACTCGAAGAAGTGCATCGTGGCACCCGCGGAATGTGCTGCTCGGCATTCGTTATGAAGACAACACGCGGAACTATGTGGTTGAGGGGCCCCGCTGCTGCCGCTCTGTTACTCGCTTCGTCCATGCTCGTACCACAGACATGGGTAGCTGAGGGTATGGATTGGGCGATCACTTACAGGGACCGAGGCACTAAACTGCTCTTAAAAACCCAACGCGAGAGTGTGAGAAAGAGGGTACGCTTGGTGGGAGTGTAGCATACACAACAAGCTGTGGTAGACGCCCTCTTCTGAAGTACACAGTTCCTCCTCGTCCATTCCCGAGTGCCCGCGCGGGCGGGATGCGTGAACACGCGATGGAAACGAGGCGCGTGTCGCATAGCATCGGGTCCTTGGCACATCTTGTCGTGCTCCAGTAATAGCTAATGTTTAAGAGTGACCTTCTGAATATGCTTGCCAGAACTGTAATTGCAGCTCCTGTATTTGGTTTAACACGAAGGAATTTATATGAACATTTAGCAAAGTAAACGCGAGAACGATGATGCTGCCTTTTGTGCAAGATTTACGTTTCTTTTGCCGCTGGGTTGAAGAAGTGGCGTTAGTTATCTGGAGGTAATTTAGTGTATTACTTTCTTTGTGTGGGGGGGGGGAGAGGGAGAGGAGGCCACAAGTACGTTCAGCTTGGATCTCAGCGTATATACTCGTTGCACGTCAGCGTAAAGCATGCGTCGACTACGATGCGTTTAAGGCTGACTGACTATTCCCGCCAAGGGCTCAGAGAAATACTTTCAAGCCCTGCACACAGGCCCATAGATCACTTTACAGCTTTCGTAGTTTTATTTTTCTGTTCCTCCATTTTAGAGCATAATGAATCTTATAAAAAGGAATAAGACAACAAAGAATCCGGACCTACAAAGATGAACTTTTCTACTGATGAAGTGCAAGTCGTTCTTTTATCATTTCAACACAGGACCTTCCTGGAGCAACGGTCGGGCAGTTAAGGGAGTTTTAGCATCAAGTACCATGAACATGTGAGATATTGCAATCATATATATATATATATATATATATATATATATATATATATATATATATATATATATATATATATATATATATATATATATATATATATATATATATATATATATATGTGTGTGTGTGTGTACAAACATAAACGCGTACAAATTCCTCAAAGCTCCCTTCGGACTCCCACAGCAAATGAGCCAAACCATTCCACAATCTCGCAGGATTGACGCGCTCCCCAAGGGCCACATAAGCAGCTCAGACTGATTAATGTCAATGCCCGCAGTATTAAAAATAAAGCTGATGCATTGGAAATTTTATTACTGAAACATGACCCTCATATTACTGTCTTAACTGAGACTTGGCTACATGATGAAATAAGTGACGATATATTTCCTCCTTCCTATACAGTGTTCCGAAAAGACAGGCGCACCAGGGGGGGTGGTGTTGCCATCCTGATCAAAAATGGCATTTCTGCCCATCTCTTGGAAGATATCCCTGAGATTGAATGTTTGCCCGTCAAGATAAGTTCTTGAGGTCACAGCTTTATTGTTTACGCCATATACAGACCACCGGATACTACTCCCGAATACTTACAAAAATTAGATGATGAAATGAACAGGCACAGAAAGAATAAGATTATATTGGCAGGTGACTTTAATTTGCCGAACATCGACTGGGAGCGCCTTAATACTGGAAACGCGTTCAGCAAGCACGCCAACATTATCTTCAATATTATGCTGCGTTATAACTTGAAACAGGTGGTGCGCGAGCCGACACACATACAGGGCATTTGCAAATCCATTCTCGATTTGGTATTTCTTAGCCAGGATTTTCCGGAATATTTTGTTTGTATTGAAGAAGGACTTTCCGACCACCGGCTAGTGAGCATTACCTTACCAGTTGTACAGATGACGCAAAACTATTCCTCAGTGCTTAGCTACAAAGATTATTCTCATGCCGATGATGTGTCCATCATTGAGCACATGGAAAACTGTCTTGTTGATTTTATCAGCACTGATGCCTGTTCTCTGTGGAATCGATTCAAAATTATGTGCCACTTTTGCATGAACCAATTCATCCCTAGTAAAAAAAAGAAAGTTCGCAAACACACACCTTGGGTGACACGCGATGTTATTCATATTACACGCAACGTAAAAAGGTTAAAAAGAAAGCATGGTAATCCTATTAAAATAAAAGAGGCGCAGAACTCTCTTCAACAGAAGGCGACTGCTGCAAAGAGTTACTATTATAACAACTCTCTGCCTAACTTTATTAAAAATGATCCTACAAAATTTTGGCACCATATGAAGGAAAGAAAGAAACCGATTTCACAAATAATAATTGAGGTCACATCAATAACTAATGACGAAGACATAGCACAACATTTTAATGAGTATTTTCAAAGTGTATTTGCAGTGTCAGATGATTGCATTACTATGCTTCCTGTGAAACAGGTATTCCATGTGGATTCTATTTCTTATGCTGGAATTGTGAACATGTTGGTAAACCTAAAAACCAAAGCTTCTTGTGGCCCTGACGAAATCCCTAACATCTTTCTAAAACGTTATCCTGAACTTATTGCCAGCTTTCTTGTACGAATTTTTTCTGCGTCTGTGCTGTCGGCACAACTGCCCGATGAATGGAGAGTGGCCCGAGTTGTTCCAATATTTAAAAAAGGAGATCGACTAAGATTACAAAATTATCGTCCCATTTCTCTGACATCACAATGCTGCAAGCTCTTGGAGCACATCGTGGCAAACTATATAAAAGAATTCTTAGCTGAAAACAATGTGCTCACGGAGTTTCAGCATGGCTTCAGAAAGGGTTATTCGACTGTAACGCAATTGGTATCAGTGATTCATTCATTTGCTTTATCTCTAGACAATAATGGCCAAATAGATGTAATATTTTTAGATTTCAGAAAAGCCTTCGATAAGGTTCCGCACGACAAATTAATATTCAAACTTAGAATTATTGGCATACCTGACATTTTCATAAACTGGATTATTGCTTACCTGAGCAAACGCACTCAGTACGTTACAATTGGTGAACATAGCTCGGCCACTCTCCCAGTCACATCAGGGGTGCCCCAAGGTAGTGTCTTGGGGCCTTTACTGTTTTTAATTTATATAAATGACATTGTTAAAACCATAACTCCTGGTGTGCAAATTAGACTGTTTGCCAATGATTGTATTTTTTACAGTGACATAACTTGTCAGAATGATCAGACTGTCCTCGAAAAGAATTTAAATAACATATTAAAGTGGTGTAATGAATGGGGTATGTTTATTAACGCTGATAAATCCGTATTTCTTCGTGTTACTCGTAAAAAAAGCCCACTAACTTTTTCTTATACGCTAGGTTCTTCAGCTCTGCGTGAAACTCACATTTACAAATACTTAGGTGTTACTTTGACTTCCACATTGTCATGGAACATGCACATTAATGATATTTGTTCTTCTGCTTTCCGCAAACTCTGTTTCCTAAGACACAAACTGAAAAATGCCCCTCCTAACGTGAAATTACTGTGTTATTTTACATTTATTAGACCAAAGTTAGAGTATGCATGTATATCATGGGATCCTTACACTAAATCAAATATCGTGCGTCTTGAAAAAATACAAAGAAAGGCAGTCAGGTTTATATTTAATAAATTCGCAAGACTGGACTCTCCCTCCAAAATCATGACAGAAAACTCCATACCTACTCTTGAATCGTGCCGAAAGCTGCTAAGACTTGAATTCCTTTCCCTTCTTCTCAACAACAGGCTTGAAATTAAACCATCGACTTATATAACGCCTGCACTAACACGGCAAACAAGACAGCATCAGCCGGATTCACTAACACCCTATTATGCTCGAACTAACGCGTTTAAATTTTCTTTTTTTCCCAGAACAGTATCAGACTGGAACGAAAGTTTACAGACACAGTGTGACTCAAATTTGTATAAATCTGTATTTGTTTGTTCTTAATTTGTTCTCTTTTGTTTGTATACGTTCTATTGCCCCTCTGCTTGGACCGAAAGGTCTGCAGTATGTACTAAATAAATAAATAAATAAATAAAATATGTATATAGTGGAAATATTATTGGTTTGGTCCACTCAGATAAAACAATATCACTATCCCCTTTCCTTGCAATAGTGCACACTGACATATTCGTTCCTGCCTCTCCAGGTACAACGACAGATATTCGATGTTTAAAAGAAGTATAACGTGTAACACCTAGGATTGCACCGTGGTTATTCAAGGAAGCTGAAAACATATGTGTTCGTGCTCATGATCCAGCTGCTGGCATTAGGAACCATTTGCTAGATTTATATTCAGAACGCCTTAGCGCTGTTATTTAGTGGCACGGAGTTTAATTCATTGAATATGCCAGGGTTGCATTATTCTGGGGAAGTATTCCATGTGCAATAAACGCATTGATTGAGAATCCAGCCGTTAGAGCTCGTAATGAATGAACAAACGATCTATTACACAGTTTTAAGATAGGAGGCAACTACTTTGGTACCTGGCGCTCTTATAAATGCCGCTACTGACCATCCAATCAAGTGTCACAAATATTAAATCACGGGGCTCAAAAATAAGACGTAACTAAGAAAGCTCGCGTGTCTTGCAAAACAATACAAGTACTACGTGACTAGTAGCTTTCGACTGCTGCCTTGTCGGTAATTGAACTCCTCTAGATGCATTTTATGCGTCTTCGTTGTCGTCGTCTTCAAATGGAGCTTCGTGCAGCGCCTTGAGATTTCATTTTGACATCCTGTGGAGGCCTTATGACCTACTTGCCTCGCGTCCTGTATTCCCGCCCACTTCCCCACGAGTGGTACACCCACTGTTATCTCCGCACGATGAACAACACGTGCCGCAGGCGACCCAAGGCTACGGCAACGACCTGGTTTCGATCTTCCGCTCTCTTACATCCTTTTTCGTCTCGTTTTTTTTCTCATCGATCCTCCTTTAGCCCGTTTAAAGCCGTTACCACAACAAGGCACCTCGTATGTATTGGCGGTTTTTTAAACCCTTCCACGCAATGCGCGTCGGTATTGCGATAAAAGAGAGAGAAGGAAAAAAAAACGCCCGGGAGCGATAAGAGAATCGCATCCCGCTTATGGCAACTCTGACCACGGCTTTTTGCGCCCGCACGCTGATCAAACAATAGAAACATGCCTGGCTGCCGTTAAGCGAGTCCTTTGTTCCGAAAGCAGCCAGATAAAGCCCCGTGCGGCGCGTCTTTGTTTCACTATACAATTAGGCACAAACAAAGAGCAGCGACTGCTTTATTGTTTCCTCGCTGCCAACGCGGGAGTGCAGCGCCAGTGTAACCGCGCGCAAGCAGCCGAGATCGATCGCGCTTGGCTGCACGTGGAACAAAACATTGTCTCTGACGGCGGCGTTGAAAACGTAAACGAGGCAATTAATGAGGTAGCCGAGTTTACCGCATTTGGAAAGAAGCGTTTAAAAATATACCTATGTTTATTTTCTTTTGTTTGTTTGTTCACAATCTCGCGCTCGCTTCTTGTTGCTACTTTTGCTTCTGTTTTCCGTTGCGAGGAATCGCATGAAACGGCGATACGCGAGCGCGATAGGACAAAGAACGACCAATGTTTCTATCGACAAACATTTCTTTGAATGTATGTATTCATTGAATAATTGCTTTAATTGCATTTGTAATATTTATTCCTTGTTTCATACTTCATTCTCTCTATTGGCTTCCTTTATTACTATATTGCGCTAGCGTACGTTTGTGCACATCGGGCTTGTAACGCCGCTGTCATATGTACGTCGGCTTTCAGGCATTTACAAGTCGTTTGCAACCGCTTTTGTCCTGAGGGGCTTCCAAATGCTGTTTAAATGAATGAATGAATGAATGAATGAATGAATGAATGAATGAATGAATGAATGAATGAATGAATGAATGAATGAATGAATGAATGAATGAGATCGGAGTTTTCGCGAGCAGCAACTTATACCGCGCGATTATGTACTATGGTCAATTGTGGCTTATAGAGGGGTCGACGAATTCTGAAGGGCTTCGTCGCATACGCCCCATCGCTGCACGCAAGCACTATCCTCACTGTGTTGCTGCCCCAAAAAGAGAGTGTGCTGCGTGTGGTTGTGTGTGCGAGGGGCAGGGGCACGGGGGGGGGGGGGGGATAATAGAGAGCGTAGGGTCTCATTCTGCGAACCTCGGTTTATTTGGCGAAAAGGGCAGGCGCTCCACCCCCAACATTTGCTTACATTGCCCCTGAACGTTGCCTGTAGCTGTGACAGAACGGGTTCCCTTGTAAACATGGTGCGCACTTTCTTTTTTATGAGTGTGTCGGCGCGGTTCGGCTATCATTTGCGCGCTCGTGTGTACCACGCAAGCCGCCGAATGCAGATTGTCACCGCCAATACCTTCACTGCGTTGTTTTTGAAGTTCTGCCTATGCCTAGATTAGTTCCATCGCGAAAAGATAGTACACAATGATCGTCATCTTCAGCATAGATGCCAAACAAACACGGACGATAATGTTCCCTTGAGTTTATCTTGAAGGTTGGCTCGATTAGCTGTCATCTTTTGCCCTAAAAAAAACCGTGCTTTCATTCCTACATGACAAACACAAAGACGCATCCACGTTTACACGGATGGTTCTGTCTGCTCTAATAGCTCAGCTGGAGCAGTGGTTATTCCCGCAGATTCTGTCACCCTCAAGTTCAAGACGTCTCACGTAACATCATCGACGGCTGCAGAACTCGCAGCTGTCCGTGCTGCTTTAGAGTTTATTTGTCACAAATCGCCACAGTCATGGTCCCTCTTATGTGACTCGAAGGCAGCTCTCCAGTGTCTGATGTCCCCTTTCAACCACGGACCAAATATTCAACTAGTGGCAGACATCCGACTACTCCACCATCAAGCAATCAACAAAGGGCACAACGTCATCTACCAGTGGATACCAGGTCACTGCGGAATCGCGGGCAATCATCATGCGGATGATGCCGCCCGATCGGCCCACGATGGTGCCCACGTTGTACCACTACCACTGTCACGAACAGACGCAGCAACAAGTCTTCGCTCCCTCGCCCGCGAGCTCACGCAGAATCTGTGGAACACCAATTAGTTCACGAACGAACGCCTCCACAGATTAGATCCATGTCTGCAACTCCGCCTACTACCAGGGTTACCACGAGCGGAAGCAACACTTCTGTGCCGCCTGTGGCTCGGCGTGGCATTCACGAACTCTTATTCATTCCGCATTGGAATGGCCGACAGCCCTACTTGCGGCACCTGCGGCTGCGAGGAGACGATTCAGCACCTCCTTTGTGACTGTCCCAGCTACAAAGTGCCAAGAACAGTGCTCGTAACCGCGCTCGAAAAACTGGACAATCGCCCCTTTACAGAGGAGAAGGCTCTAGGACACTGGTCCAGACGGGCTTCGGCACTCAAGGCCTTAAGGGCTTTGCTGAAGTTTTTAAGGACATGCGAATTGTGCGATCGCCTTTGAGTGTTGTATCGCGTAGTATCGCGGTACGGCGTGAATTTCCTTAATTTTTTTTCTCCTCTTCTTCTTCTTTCTCCTTTTATTCCCTTTATCCCTTTCCCCGGCACAGGGTAGCCAGCCGGTACTTACACTGGCTAACCTACCTGTCTTTCCTCCTCTTTGTCTCTCTCTCTCTCTCTTGGCTCGATTATTGCTATTGTCGTAAATGGATGTTTCTCTGCCCTATGCTTGCCTATTCCTATCTTACATACAGCGTGAAAATATGAGGAGGGGGGAGGGAAAGAGATAAGAAGAAGGCAGGGAGGTTAACCAGAATCACGTCCGGTTGGCTACCCTACACAGGGGAATGGGAAAGGGGGAAACAAAGATAAAGAGAGCCAACGATGACGAAAGCGGGAAGAGCCGAGCTTACATATCGCAGGGTAGTGCGAAAGTATTCACGAAGGCACCTGCAGTAACGGATTCGATGTTCAACGACCATGTACCGCAGGCTCTTTTTAAAGTAGAGAAGCTAAATCACTTCGTCCGAGCAGCAGAGCACGGGCGACAGGCATATTTGGTTTCAAAGAGCATTGTAAACGCCACGTATCCCTGTGTGCTGGCCATGTTATAGAGCTTTTACTCACATCATGGTGGATATGCAATGCTATCTGTTTGCTCCCCGACCCAATTTCCTGTGAAACAACTCAGTAAACATGCTCAGGGCACGTACGGAGAAAAGGATTCCTCATAAGAGACACTCTGGCTCCGTCGTCGCCTTATTCCTAACGACCAAGCTTACGATTGTTGTAGTGTTGCGCTCCAAGCGCGCCCGCTGTTTCGGCCGTTTAGAGATGGTGGGCAAAGTCCTCCCGTAAAAACGTACGCCCCTGTGTGGAAGCGTATTCATTCGAAATGCCGAGAAACTCTGCTGCAACCGAGAAAGAAAGGAAGAAACCGACGTATTCAATGACTAGAAAACTGGGGCGCACTCCTCATCTACGGTGTACAATGGACGCGAAAAGCAGCAAGAAGCGATATTGTGACGTGCTGGCAAGTGTTCGCCGTTTATAACGCATACATGTGCGGACTCTTCTCATCAAAGTTTGTAACGTAAAAGATAAAAAAAGATAACTGTGTGCACTTTCGTCTCTTCCGATTGCATCCGTTCATCTCAGAGGCCAGAAAAAGGTTGGAACGAGAAAGCTTCTTTCTTTCTCTGAATTTTACTTAGTTATTTTGTACCATACACTCGCGATGAAATGACATAGAGCTGCTGAAGTCCCAAGCGTGCAGTGACAGCGTGCTGTTTGCAGAGGCTTTTCCGCACCTCATTCGTGCGCAAGGCCCAGAACCGTTTACGGTTGCAACTGAGTCATTTGTCTTCCCTGTTCGTGAACGTCCATTTGCGTTTTCGGCAATATTTTTGTTGCCTTTTGATGGCCTGCTGCGTGCATTCGGCACTTTAGTAGGCTGTTAAAGGGACCGATGCTTTTTTTCTTCTTTGAGCCATGATACTACCAGCGTGCTTTGCTCCGCAAAGGTGACCCATTCCTCATGTCTCGGGTATCCACTCGACTTTGTGGCGAGTATTCTACCGCACGCGCGATGATACGGGAACCGAGCCGCACTATCATTGTTATTATCGCTTTCGTCCGTTGGAAAGGAAACCGCAGTTCAAAACATCGAAGGCACTCCTGGAGGACTTTTCTTTTTTTCTCCAATCGTCGTGTGGTGCCGGTGGTGGCAATCGGCGACCTCCAAACATTCATCACCACACCTCGAAGAAATGAGCAGCACAACACACTTCACTGACATAAACAGAGGCTAGCGGTTCGGCGGCAGTGTTATAGACGTCGGCGAAATGGAGTAGGCGGCCGTCACTGCGGCGTGTGTCTCCCTGGCTTGTCAGAGTTATAAGCAACAGCTACGCAAAAGAAAAGGCGCTGCGTCGAAGTGAAATGGAAATCGAAGTCACGTGGAGCTACTGCAATGAATAGAGAAGGCGTGCCATTGTCGGAAGGGTTATCTGGACGCTTCCGCTGCGCACATTCGTATATGGCTTTTGTGCTTGTTTCGCTGGGTAGCAATTTCGAAGCACGCAAGTGCGTTTGAGAAGAAGCAATGCTAAGTGGCGTCGAGTCCACGGCTACCGCGGGCTCGTCTGCTCGAAGCGTGACAGCTAACGTGAGCATTGCTCAGTTCTTGCCGGACTGCACTGAACAAAACGAACCCCGCGTGCCGGATCCTATACATTGAGCGGTGGCGGTAAAAGTTTTTATTTACACTGCGTGCACGAAACGCACTGAAGGAGACGCACGTAGAGAAACGAATGGGCACCGATCAGGCGTCGGTTTTGGATGCGAAAAAGTTGGACGCCTCAGCGTGCTAGTAGCTGTTGCAATATGAGCTGCAGCGTGCGGTCAAGAAATGCTGAGCGCGCTCGTGGGCCTTTCGCACTATAGAACGCAAGGAGAAGTGGCGGTGGAAAGAACTCAGTATGAAATTAAGTCATCAGTAGGCAAAACTCTTCGCAAGCTCTTTCGTTGGGCCAGGCAACACAATTTTCTTTTTCAGTTTACTTTCTATGCTGTATATGTATAGTATATGTCAGCACATACTGGAAAGCTGTGGAACCGCCACATATATATATATAGTCCAATAAAATAGCGGGTAGCCAGCCGGTACTTACACTGGCTAACCTCCCCGTCTTTCCTCTCCTTTGTCTTCTCCTTCTTCTTCTCCTTTTCAAAAGACTGTTGAGGGATGGTTGAGGGCAGGTAAAATAAAGAAAGATGAAGCTAAACACGGCAATCCATGTAAAGTGAGTGTAAGGCATAAATGAAGCAGGTTGGAACAATGCCCGGCAGGCAGCACGAAAGGACGGTGCATGCCTCGTAGGCACGCTATGTCGGTGTCAGGTGACTGGAAGATGGAGGGAAAATGAAAAGGATGCAGCAGTCTTAGCTCTCGTTAGATTTGCAGTAACCTTTTATGGAGTTGGGCAGGCAATGTAATGTGCAGAGCATAGAACGGGGGATATCATTGGTGTTACAGTGAGAGTGCCAAGGCAAAGGAAATGTAGTCGGTCGAGGATAGCACAGAATCAGGGGTTTCATTGGAGTTACAGTGTGGGTGTCAATGAAAAATAAATGTAGTCGAGTATGGCAGAGAACTAGGCGGTGTCATGAAACTAGAAAACTTAGAAGGTCAATCAATCAATCAATCAATCAATCAATCAATCAATCAATCAATCAATCAATCAATCAATCAATCAATCAATCAATCAATCAATCAATCAATCAATCAATCAATCAATTAATTAATTATGCTTATTGATTGAAGATAATAATAAGGATGATGATGATTATGAACTTTTCGTGAGGCTTAAGAAGCCCTCATGTATGGGCGCAGGTGGGTGGTAGACTGGCATCGCGCATAGTCCAAAACTTTACGGTGCGCAGGAAATATATGGTGTTAACGCGAAAAGAGAAGCGGCTGCCATCTTTTCCCGGCAGGACAAGGACAACTTAAGAGAGGCTAAACCAGATGCTGGCGCGGCTGCGATAAGACTTTCAGGGTTCCCTATCAGCTGGCACTGCCCTTGATGTTTGCATATCAACAGTTTGCGTAGAGCCCCTGAATCTTCTCTTGACCACAGCAGTAAGTTGTGCATTGTTGTTCACATAGCTTCCTTATACCACCGTAACTCCAGAATAAGAACCTACAGAAGCGCTGGGCTAGTGGGATGGTCAAAAGTACCGTTGAATGCAAGAGAATCCACCATTTCACCCGAGTGACAAAGCAGTGATAGCCATAGCAAAGTGTTAGTCTAATACACGAAGCTAGGCCAGTCGTCTTATGGGAAGTATACGTTAAAGCAAACGTTTGCTTCCTAACTGAATAAGTGTGATGTTGCGCGCCCAGGAAACACAAAGGAACAGATCTCAATAGATGGGCACGGTCACTCGCCGTCTCAATACTGGCGAGACCGGGAGCGTCGGCCGCTGGAAGACCGCGTGATTCTTCTAAAGCGAGCGTTCCATGTTGCCACTCCCTTCGCCATTTAAACTGTGTGGCGCTTTCGAAGCTCAGAAGAGAACGTGACCTTGGACTCGTCAAGAGCCTTCTCGACCAGCCTTCTCATGCTCACCTTTCGCCTTGGCACCCGAAGCAGGTCGTGAACCTTCTAGCCCACTCCGGTTGCGTGTCGCGATTTTCCATATAACTGCTATTGCAACAGAACCATGGAAACCATGGGCGTCAAGAGTAGCTTCAAAGATGGAGCTTGTTGGCCCTGCGTAATACAAAATTTAAATGTGTGACTTGGGACAAGAACATAAACCGAAGAGCAGACTAACAAAACAAGCTTTGTCTTTGTCCAAAAGGGGCTGTTGCGTTCTGCGCGTTAAGAGGTTTGACGCTATGGCGGATGGCTCAAGGCAATCTAGCATAGTCCCTGTCAACTTTTCATAGCTTCTTCCTATTTATATGTGCTGAGTAAGAAAGCAATGTTGTTGAGAGATACAGGACTGAGCGAAGAAAAGTGGTTGGTATTTTTGGCTGAAATATTTGGGTAGTATTACCACTTTTATTTTTTTGTTTTCTTCTCCTCCTTGAAAGCAGTGCTTTTGCTTTTTGTTCAGTGCATCGATATTTTAGGCAGCAAACTTTCCCGCATCTTCTCTATTAAGCAACTGGAACATTCATTGTGTTCTAACTAGAAATATTACAGGCACACAACAGTGAAGGCGCAATTTCGTCATCTTTGGAGGTTCAGAAAAGCAAAAAGAAAACAAATGAAACACTGCAGACCTATGGCATTTTCCAGACTTGCAGCGAAATTTCCAGCGAAGCTGCTTCTTTCGAATAGTCGTATTACTATATTATAGCTGCCTGTATTACACAACCCAATTTAAAACGTTGCCCGCGTATAACACTTTCTAAGCAATTGACGAATTTCTTGTGGAGCCGAACATACGGCTTCGCATGAATACATGACTCTAGAATACAAAAGCATTCGTGGAAAAACGGATTAATTATTCATTTGGAAAGATCACAGTCACACCAGAAATGTTAGAGTTTAATTCGCCACACATCAGACATAACATGCCTCCTATTTTCACCAAATATAAACTCAGTATGACAAAAACCTCTCTTGAGGCACTGTATGGTAAACACATAACGAATAGCGGCCCTATACGATTATGAACAATTGCTCAAAGAATATTTTTTAAGGCTGGAATTCTTGCCACACACATTTACCTTGCATAAACATCTGTCGTCTTATATTCCTAACTTTTACCAAATTTTATCTTCATGGCAGCTATATTCGTTCCAGGACAGCGCGCTCAGTTCGCGCCCTTCATAAATCTTATTCCTAAAGCTCCGGAGCGTGTTTGTACGCTCTGCATTTCAAAGACTGTAATTAACTAAGAGAGTTTGGATTACAATTTTACTGGTCACCCGTAACCTGCCTCTGATATTCAAGAAATATAAAAGAAGAAAAAGAACAGGTGCGTGGATTAGTTCACAGAAGACGGCGAGGAAATATCCAGAATGCGCATCTTCTTGAAAGCACGAAGATAGACTACAGCCGTGGTGGAATTCACATAGCTGCGATGGTTGAAATGGTATGTAAATTCAAACCGCAGCGATGGTAAAATGTCCGCCTCGTATGCGGGAGCTCTTGGGGTAGAAACCGGGTGGCGCCGAATATTCACCGGTTTTTCTAATAGGTACAGGTGTATCACGACCGGAGGCTCGGTTGTTTATGCGGGTTATCATTTCGAACCAGGGCTCCACATAGATTTGCAAAGGTCTCCGAGCGCCCCTTGTCCCACCACAGCTTTAGTGAAATAGTCTAGCGAACGCCGCTGCGGTGGAATGCAGGGGAGTCCTGCCGCCGGTTGCCTGCCCGTGAAATAGGTACGAGCGCGCTCCTGGCTCGGTTCTTGGCAATTACGGGAGTTTCAGATGCTTGAAAGGACACCCACCGCATAAGAATTTCGCCGAAATGGGACCGCCAGACTCCTTTTGAGAATTGTTTGGTGTTTTGTATGTTTCGGTCCTTGGCCAACAAGCATAGTGGTCTGAACGAACCTCTCCCAAGCAACACACCCGAGGAAAGCTGGACGCCTGGCCGGAGTGGGGGTAGCGGGGTGAGTATGAGGTTGCTTGTACTGGTATTGTTAAAATGTGGGTGTCCAGCGGTGGGCATTGAAGCTCTCAGATCTCAAAGCCGAGTCGGCCGTCCTATCGTCTGAGCAACTGGGCTACGACGGAATGCTCAGTGGAGTGCTCCTTTCAGCGATCTCTGCATATGCAATAGCGGTACGTAACAAACACGGAAATAGCTATTGAGCCAGCATCTCCACGTGTCAGTGCATCCTATCGCAATCCCATTTGCCTGTATTCAGCAAAGAAATTAGTCTATCGTCCAGAGACGCATCCATAGAGACGCCGAGACATGCTTTGACTCCGGATCTAGGCCGCCATTCAGCTTCTCCGTGATCTTTTACGTTGGGTGCTGCGGTTTTCCGTTAATAGTGGTATAAAGTATAGCCAAGCGGCGAAATGAGAGGCAACAATACGTTTGCGATACTTCACGTACGATGTGACGCAGTTACACCGTTAGGAAATATGCTTGTGATGCTTCGTCCGAGTAGCATTTGAAGCGAATAAAGCTTCGTGGATCTCGCACCATTTTCGGGATGGTTCGTGGTTCACGGTCAGTGGCGGTCGGACTTTCGCCGCCCATTCAAGCGCGCCGACGCAAAGGGCCCGCGATCTAGCACGACAGAGTTTCCCGGCGTCATCGTCGCCGAACTCCAACTATGTTTATAGCACTTTAAGGCGTACGTTATGTCGCGTAAAAACTTTGCCGGATGTCTGAAGGTTTACATGCCCCGCGTGTGCATTCGATACTAACCCAGTCTCTCCCTGTAGCGGCTGCCGAAGAGGAAGACAGCAGTCGTCTTCAATGCCGGCACTCGCGCCGCTGTTGACACCACACGTACATGACGAGCTGGCCTAATTATGCATATGCTACCACCAAAGGGCCGCTCTTTACAAAAAAGCTCTTGCACTGGAATGTTTGGCGACAGAAAATTCAGGCCATTACCACTGTACATATCGATAAGCGAAGGTGGCTATCCAATAGCATTGAGCGCTTAAGAAAGAACAGCTCTGTGAATACGGCCCCAGATGTACAGTTACTTAAATATCGTCACATGATGTGTAAGGAAGAAGAACGGCCCAGTAGAAATGGCCACCGCCATCGCGTGTCTCGTGGACAGTTCGCCAATCCAGCTGAGTCTCGTTGCTGTCAATGCATTTCCGGCTGCAGCTCGACGGCTCCAACAAACATCGTCAAACATACAACAAATGCACATCGTCCAGCGCATAATTATTTTAAAGGAGCCGATAGCTTTCTATATACAGAAGTGTTCGGCTAGTCACCTACGTTGCAATAACGGTCGGTGGTTTCTGAATAATTTTTATTTTGCGTTTATTAGAAGCTGCGAATAAGAATTGGCTGGTGTGCGTTTGGCAGGAATTCTCAGATCATGAACAGCAGGTTGCCATTATCCCTCAAGAGAAAAGTGTATAACACGTGTGTGTTACCATTACCTACGGGGCAGAAACCTAGAGGCTTACGAAAAGGGTTCTACTTGAATTGAGGACGACGCAATGAGCTATGGAAAAAAGAATGATATGTGTAACGTTAAAAGGATAAGAAGAGAGAAGATTGGGTGAGGCAACAAATGCGAGTTAGTGACATCTTAGTTGAAATCAAGAAAAGGAAATGGGCATGGGCAGGGCATGTAATGAGGAGGGAAGATAACCGATGGTTATTAAGGGCTACGGTCTAGATTCCAAGGGAAGGGAAGCATAGCAGGGGGCGGCAGAAAGTTCGGTGGGTTGAGGAGATTATGAGAGAGAGAGAAACTTTTATTTATAAACGATTGACGTGCAGTGGTCGGAGACCCTTTAGTCCAAGGCCCCGCTGGCCTCGGCCGCCCGCTTGACCTGTGTTATGAAGGACTGTTGTCCCGCCAGGTCTGAGCTGGTTAGCTGTGCCTCCCATTGCTCCATTGTGTGGTGTGTTGTATCAAACGGGTGTGAATCACAATCCCAAGTAATGTGTTGTAGTGTTGGTATGCCTCCGCACCACGGGCAGTCGGGCCTGTAGCGAGTGGGGAACATGGCATTCTGTAATTTAAGGTGGGGGAATACCCCAGTCTGAATTTTGCGCCAACTGGCGGCTTCCTCTCCACTGAGTTGCGGATGAGGGGGAGGGTACTTTTTTCTGGTTGCACGCTGATGAGCGAGAATCTCCCGGGCATTCGTTGGATTGGGGTCATTACAGTGGCTACCTGGGACCGTCCCAGTCGAGTCGGCCCGGTTAATAATACCTCGGGCTAGCGAATCGGCCAGTTCGTTCCCCTCAAGGCCTGTATGACCTGGACACCATAGGATGCGGTGATGATGGGCGAATTTCGTTGGTATTATTGAGTGACATGTTTTGGTCACGTGGCCCTTGAGAAAAAGGCGACATGCTTCTTGTGAATCTGTTATTATGGTGACGCTCTTTTGCGTGCGTTCCGCGTGAGCGAGGGCCATTGCCACGGCGAAAGTTTCGGCAGCCGCGGGAGTACCTGCCCTAACAGAAGCCGTAAATTGTTGCCGTGCTTTCGTGTCGATGATTGCCACTGCGTACCTCCTGATGTTCATTTGGGCATCACTGGCGTTCGAGTGCACGTTCGAATACGCGGCTGCGTCTGTGTATATTGTGTTGTACGTGGTATTATTTTCATACATTGTTCTAATATGTTGTACACGTGCTTTTCGCCTTGCTTTATTGTATTCAGGGTGCATGTTTTTCGGTATGGGTGCCACTGTTATTCGAGCTCGTGTTGAGGGTAGTAGTGGTAATAACTGTTCGCTGATAAATTGTGGGTGTGGGGAAATACGTACCCTTGTCAGTAGGGCCCGTCCTGCGTGAGTGTAGCTCAAGCGTTCCCTCTGGGAGATTAGTGTGGCTTGTTTTAGTTCTTCGAATGTGTTGTGTACTCCTAAGGCCAGCAGGCGATCTGTGGGCGTCCCCTTGGGTAGTCCGAGGGCCGCTTTATATGCTGATCTTATTATGATGTCGACCTGCCTTTCCTCCTCGCGACTAAGGAAGTGGTAGGGCAGGCCGTACGTGACTCGGCTTATTACTAGTGCTTGGACGAGCCTCAGCGTGTCGTGTTCTTGCATGCCCACTTTCCTATAAGTTACACGACGGATCATTTGCGCAATGTTATTTGCGGTGGTTTTCAATGTTTTGATGGTGTGGGATGCGTTTCCGCTGCTTTGGAGCCAGAAACCCAAAATACGCATCGCCTTAACTTCTTGGACCGTGTGGCCTTCCACAACGATGTTGACAGGTCCGTTGGATATGTAGCCCCTCGAGTGAACCCGAATGACCTGCGATTTTTCGGGGGCACATTTGAGGTCACTACTCCTCGAGAATTTGTCTACTTCCTCGGCTGCTTGCTGTAGCACTTGTTCTTTGTGTCCCAGAGAGCCCCTTGCTGCCCATAGCGTTATGTCGTCTGCGTACAGTGTGTAACCCAAATCGGGGATTTGGTCCAGCTGTCGCGCCAGGCGACACATCGCCATATTGAACAGCAAAGGTGAGATTATTGCCCCTTGGGGTGTTCCTCTACTGGGCATATTGAACTTTTGGGAAGTGATTTGACCGATTCCTATCGTGGCGGTGCGGTTGGCGAGAAAAGCCCGCACGTAGTTGTACGTTCGTTCTCCACATCCCGTCAATTCGAGTTCCTCCAATATTGTTTTGTGTGAAACATTATCAAATGCGCCCTTGAGGTCTAGTGCGAGCACTAGTCTTTCTTCTCCGCGGGCGATGTTAGCGATAACTTCTTCTCTGATCAGTAAGAATGCGTCTTGACAGGATAGCCCCGTACGGAACCCTATCATGGTGTTTGGAAACCATCTTATTTCTTCGAGGTACCGCTGCAGTCTTGTTTGTACTACTCGTTCGTACAGTTTACCCAGGCAGGACGTGAGAGAAATGGGTCTCAGAGCGTCTATTGAGGGGGTCTTTTTAGGTTTGGGGATCATGATAATTTTAGCGTGTTTCCATTCCGGGGGCAATTGGCCTTTGAGCCAGCTCTCGCCGTTGAATACTTCTGTGATTTTAGTCAGGACTCTAGCATCCAGGTTCCGAAGCATCGCGTTCGTGATGGCATCAGGGCCAGGAGCCGAGTTTTTGGCGGCTGCTTGAGCTGCCTCAAAGACTTCTGCATATGTGAAAGGTTCATCTAATTTGGAATTCGCCTTTCCAAGGTATGGTCGCGTCTCGTTTGGGGCGTCTGTGTTTAATGGTGGTCCTATGTATCGTTCTTTCAGTTTCTCTAGTAGTTCCGCGTCTGTGCCTGGAAAACTGTCCGATATGATTTGGAGTCGTTTATTGTTTTCCGTGCGTGTGCTATCCGGGTCAAGCATTCCACGAAGGATGCGCCACGTGCCAGCCGTTCCCAAGGTCCCCGAGAGGGACCCGCAGAACGTAGCCCACTCGTTTTTCGCTAATTCGTCAGCGTGTCGTTGCGCCTCCTCCGCCAGAAGTGTTATGCGGGCACGTAGCTGTTTGTTAAGGCGTTGCTTTTTCCAACGCTTAACTAATCTGTGTCTTTCGTTCCACAAGTTTACTAGGTGGGAATCGACCACGGGGGCGTCCGACGTACGCTCGATTGTTTTGGTAGTGTCCTTGTGTATTGACTGGATGAGTTTTGTCCATTCTTGTATGTTGTCGGGAGTCGTTGCTGTGTCCAGGTTCCGTTGGAGCTCCCTGTATTTTGACCAGTCGGTTAATTTCGTTGTGCCAATCGTTCTACGTAATTTGGGGGTCGAGAGTGAAATACTAATCAGATCATGATCACTTCCCAAGTTTTCGTTTAGCGATGCCCACTGTGCGTCTGTGATGTTTAGCGTGTACGCGCGATCGGGTGTTGTGTCCCTGCTCACGCTGTTACCTGTGCGTGTGGGTGTGCCTATGTGGTTTGCTGTCTGCATGCCGAGGTGCTCAACCGATTGCTCAAGTAGGGCTCCTTTAGGGGATGTGGACGCGTAGCCCCACATTGTATGTGGCGCGTTGAAATCGCCCAATATCACCGCCCTGTCTTTGGTTCCCGCTATGGTCTTAGTGTCCGATAAAATTTGGGGTAGGTCCAGACCTCTGCTTTTAGGAGGGCTGTAAATGTTTGTTATGATGCTGTGTGCTTTGCCTCTTTTCCGCGGTAGCACGCTGATAGTTACGGAATTCGTTTCCCCGGTACGTTGGGGGAGGAATATCATTTGTGCCGTGATTGTCTTGCTCACCAGCGTGGCAACTTTAGGATTTTGGGGGTCGCTCAGAACATAATAGCCCTGTAGTCGTGCCGGTTTGGGCCCAACCTCCTGAAGGCATATTATGTCCGGAGCTACCTGAGAGCTTTTAATAAATTGCTGGAGGGCTGCCGCCTTTCTAGCAAAGGATCGGCAGTTCCATTGCCAGATCTCTAATCGTTCCGGGTTGTTTGGTTTTGTTTTATCTTTAAGTGTAGTAGCCATGGTTCCCACTCGTTATTTATGCTTTTGACATCTCGGTGTCCGAGCCGTCCGTATCAATTATGCGGTGGGCCGTCTTTGTCTTGGCCGATCCGGCGCCGACTGCTATGGCGCGTTTCTTAGTGGTTGTGGTTTTGGCTACGGTCTTTAGCTGCTCCGTCACTTGTTGTTTGTGCTTCTCGAATTCTACCAGCATTTGTGATTGGAAATCGAGGAGTTTCTGATTCACAAGGGTTATCATCTCGTGCATTAGTGATTTAGAGGTTTCTGCCAATAATAGTTGGATTTGGGCCATTGCGGGTGGCGCTTCGGTATTCGGTGTTTGTGGTGTTGGTGATTTTGGTTCACTACGTGCGAGAGTGTTCGTATATGAGGTGATTTGCGTCGGTTCTGTGGCCGATTGTCTACGATCTGATTCTAGCTGTTGTATTTTTCGTGTGAGGCGTTCCTCTAACTCCTTAATTTTCTCGTCGGATCGCTGTCGTTTGCGTTCCTCGTCTCGAAGTTGTGCGCGTAGCTGAGCGTTTTCCTGTTTAAGTATTTCATAACCGGGATCTCGCTGTGTGTTTGGTGTGTGTTGCGGAGCATTGGGAGATACAACCGTCGCCCAGCTCACCTGAGGCTTTTGTGACTGCTGGTGCTGCGGGGTCACTGGCGCTTGTGCGGCCCTGGTCAGCTCCCCGGATGGGCTCCTACTTCTTTTGCCGTTAGGAGATGTGGATTTGTGGCGATGGCTCTCTTCCTCGTTATCTGAGCTGAACCATCGCAGTTTCTTCTGGCCCACTCGCTCTCGTGAGCGGGACTGACGATTGGTGTTCTTGGAACGAATGTTCTTTAGTTTCTGTGGACACTGGTTGCTGCCAGTCTCGTGGCCTGCCGCCCCGCACACGGCGCATTTCAGCACACACTCGTGTCCAAGGGCGGGGGGATCCTTCAGGCCGCATTTTTTGCAGATGTTGATCGGGTGGGGGCACACATCCGGTCGGTGTCCCGCTTGGAAACATTCCGTGCATATTTGAACAGTGGGCTTGTATGGATGGAGTCGCATCTCTCCTCCCATGTAATAAATACATTTGGGAAGGGAGCCACCGGTGAACGTGATGAGCGCCGTGGATGACTTGCCTAGCATCCGAGCTCGTTCGATTTGAACTCCGTGTGTCCGTACTCGCATGTTGGCTAGTAAATGTTCCATGGGTGTGTCCGCTGGAATGCCATGAACCACACCTCGATAGCAGTTGTCGGGGTCAGCAACGTATGTGTTGAACTGGTGCACGCGTCCGCTCAATTCGAGTAGCGTGATGCGGCGGAGTACGTTGGCCACTTCCGTGCTGCTCACCGATAGAATTATAATGTTCGATCCGGGGCGAGTGCGGAGGATGAAATCCCTTCCTGTGATTCTCTCTCGCTTCACGGGTCCATCTTGAGTTCGACAGAGATGGTCTTGGATTGGTTGGCTTGCCTTGAGAATGGCACTCGCCAAGGTTGGTATTAGTATGTCTTTGATAGTTAATCCCTTTGTGGGACGCATGATGATTTTTACATCATCCTTTGGTAGTGCTGGCAGAGGTTTGCGCTTTGGATGGTGGAAGCGATTTCCTTGGTTCTCAGCCACACCATATGGATGGTCGTCGCGTTCCCCTCTCGCGAAGCTTGCCTGGCTAGGTGAGCCGCGTTGCTGCTGAGATGGGGCTTCCTTGCCTTTTTCGTTCTTCTTACGTAGTTTCTTAGCTCTTTGTGATTCCACAATGTGCCAACTACCGCCAGTGCGGTCGGCCTTTGTCTGGTCGGTTTCGGTGAGGTTCTTGTCGGACTCGTGTTCCATCTCAGTGGATGAAGATTGTTCGTTATAATCATTCAGTGATTGCCCTGAGGCGGAGCACATTGGTGCCGGTGTTGTGCCGGTAGCCGTCGTTGGCTCTTGAGATGCCTTCTCAGACATTTTCTCTATCGTTGAGGCGGCGGCGGTCTCATAATCCACGCCTAGGCGTAGCGAACGCCGTGCGTTTCTGTGAGCGTTCTTGCCGCGTTTGTTACCCGACGCAGCTGCGCCCGCTTCGGATCTTCAAACTTCGATATTGAGGTAAAAAATTCACCTACCGGTTTGAAAATGGTGTCTGGGTGTAGATCTCGTCGAGTATAGTCCAGTCGATATCTTGGCTGTTGTCCTACGGTCATTAGAACGGGCGTAAATTGGGTTTCGGCGGAGCCGATGTGAGGCACGTCTGCTCCGTCTCGCCCCCACTGGCGTTTTTCAGGAGATTATGAAGTTTGCAGGGACAACATGGCCACAATTAGCACATGACCGGGGTAGTTAGAGAAGTATGGGAGAGGCCTTTGCCCTGCAGTGGGCGTAGCCAGGCTGACGATGATGATGAGAAGCTGCACCTGGCAGTGGTTTGTTATCTAATTTCATCTCCCCAGTTTAGGAGATTTCACGCTGAGTGAACGTCATTAGACAGAAGATAACAGAAAGCAGCAATGAACAATAATACACCAGCCTAGATGACACAGCTGACCGATCTAATACTACCACGAAGATGTGCGCTGCTTCGTTGGGAATTTCAGTACAATCTCTTCAATGTCGAATCGTAGACTCTTCGTAGGTGGATGTGCTGTCATGTCGTCACATCTATTTCATAGAAGAACATGATGGAACATCTGTCATCTCGTGTACCACTATTCCGGTTTGTTCAATCATTAAATGACAATCTGTAGATTCGATCAGGAAAGACGGAC